>NC_056751.1:410867070-411164570 GCF_019279795.1 Protopterus annectens
CTCCTCCCCTCACCCATAATGCCCTGCTCTCCCTACATGACCTCAGATCGAGTTTGCCCTGTATCAAATACCCTAATAAAGGGTAACACACTCTATGCAGGAAACTGACAAGGCCAGGGGGATAGGAGGGCGGGATGGTTGCAGACAAATGAATACACCTACTCAGATGGAACGTTATGGTAAGTACATAACTTCTAAATCTGAAGTAGGAGATTCATTTGTCAGCAACTTGTGGGACAGAGTCCCCAGCTACCTGAATCTTGGGCGGCCGTCATGGAAGGATATTCCAGAGCACCGCGGAGCCAAAGGATGCTCTAACTCTAGACGTGATATCCAGCTTGTAATGAGAAATAAAGGTATGAGATGAAGCCCAAGTGGACGCTGAACAAATGTCATCCAGAGGTATCCTAGCCTTAAAGGCTGCTGAGGTAGAAACGGACAGAGTTGAATGAGCATGAACTCCTTCCGGTGCGGGCCTCCCAGAAGCTTGGTAAGCTAATAAAATACAATGGGAAATCCATCGTGACAAGGAGACTTTTGAAATTGGTTTACCCAGATTAAATTTGGCAAAGGAAACAAACAACTGATCGGATTGCCTGTGACCAGCTGTTCTGTTAAGATAAAAACGAAGCTGCCTGTGAACATCCAATGAATGCAGCTTGTACTCGCCTTTGTTCTGATAGTTAGGAAAGAAAACAGGGAGGTTGATGGACTGATTAATGTTTGCTTCCGAAGATACCTTAGGGAGAAAAGAGGGATTGATCCTGAGGTACACACGGTCCGGATGGAAGATCAAGTAAGGTGGCTTTATGGAAAGGGCTTGAAGTTCCGAAACTCTTTTGGCTGAAGTAATGGCTACTAAAAATGCAGTCTTAAGAGATAAGAATCTTAGATCTACAGTAGCCGCAGGCTCGAAGGGGGGGGGGGGGGGGTGGTCAAGGCCTGAAGAACCAAAGAAAGATCCCATGGTGGAACCGCATGTTTGACAGGGGGTCTAAGCAGAAAGGTGCCTTTTAGGAAGATTTTACATAACTTGGCAGACATAAGAGGTCCAGAGTCATGACCAACATGATAATGAGAAATGGCCGCTAGCTGAACTTTGACTGTGGAACTACTGGCGCCATCATTAAAAAGAGTGGTAAGGAAATCTAGGACCATGGGAAGGGGTACCGAGAAGGGATCTAGACCTTGCCACTCTGCCCAGATGGAGAATCACTTCCACTTACTGCGGTAAGTTTTTCTGGTAGAGGGTTTGTGCGCCGCTACCAGGATAGCCTTAACGGGGGATGAAATACCGGGAGTCCTAATTAGGAGTGGAACTGGAGCGGCCAAGCAGTTAGCTTCAGGTTGTCCAGGTTCGGAGATGGTAGGTTCGATGGGTGTGTTATCAGATCCGGGATGGGATCTAGAATCCAAGGTGGATTCACTGAGTGAGACCTCAGGTAAGGGAACCAGATCTGCCGAGGCCAGAATGGGGCTATGAGGATCATTCTGCACCCCAACCGAGAGGCTTTCTGAAGAACCTGAAGCATCAGAGGAAGAGGGGGATATGCATACAGAAGACCGGGAGGCCAAGCATGCACCAGAGCGTCCCTCGGGGAATCCCCTGGAGGAGGGATTAGAGCGAAAAAACTGTCGCACTTGGTGTTTAAGGGAGATGCAAAGAGATCGCAACAAGGAATTCCTCACCGTGCAAAGATACGTTTCGCTACTTGAGCATTGAGAGACCACTCGTACGGGGAGAGAATGGTGCGACTGAGTTTGTCCGCAAGGATGTTGGACCGACCCGGAATATGCGTTGCGATGAGAAAACGGTTGGTGTAGATCGCCCATTCCCACACACTCATGGCTTCCCGACATAAAGGGTAAGACCTGGTTCCCCCCTGTTTGTTGATGTACCAGACCACTGACATGTTGTCCGATTGAATCGCAATTGTTCCCAGGGGAAGAAAGGCCTGCAGTGCTTGCAACGCCAAGAGCACGGCCCTCATCTCCAGAACATTGATATGCAGGGAGGTCTCTGAGTCGTTCCACGTGCCTTGGACCGTCCGTCCCGCAAAGTGCCCCCCCCACCCGAGGCGGGATGCGTCCGTGGTCACTGTGGCAAGGGGGGGAGATGCACAAAAGGGGTGGCCTCCTAGGAGATCCTCTGAATGGAGCCACCACAAAAGAGACTGCTTGCAAGCCTTGCTGATTGCAACGGGATGATGCAAAGGAAGAGAAAGGTAAGACCATTGTACTTGAAGTGTCCACTGAAGTACCCGCATGTTCAAGTGGGCAAGCGGGAGAAGAGAAATCGCTGCCGCCATGGACCCTAGTGTCCTCAGGACCAATTCCGCTGGAACAGAGCTGGAGTGGAGGATGGCCCGCACCTGGAGTCGAAGATTCCAAATTCTGTCGGTTGTGAGGAAGGCTCTTAACTTCCTTGCGTCTAACCTGGCACCTATGAAATCTATCAGCTGAGTAGGGGCCAGGTTGGACTTTGGCACGTTTATAGTGATACCCAGCCAGGGAGCTAGTTGAAGAAAGGAGTCCCTTGCTAAAGATAGTAGATGCCTTGTTGGGGCGGTGAGAAGCCAGTCGTCCAGGTACGGAAAGACCTGCACCCCCTGAAGCCTCAGGTGGGCTGCAACCACTGCTAGTACTTTGGTGAACACCCTGGGGGCTGTGGTGAGACCAAAGGGAAGGACCCTGAACTGGTAGTGACTGGCTCCCAGCCGGAAGTGAAGAAACCTCCTGGACCGTCTGTCCATTAGTATGTGGTAGTACGCGTCCTTGAGGTCTATGGAGCACATCCAGTGATTCTCTCCCAAAAGGGGGAGGATAGATTGTAAAGTGACCATCCGGAACTTCTCCTTGGGAACTGCCAGGTTTAATAGCGACAGATCTAAAATGGGTCTTAGGTCCCCCGTCTTTTTTGGCACTAAAAAGAACCTGGAGTAGAACCCTGATCCGATCTGGTCTGGGGGGACGGGCTGGATGGCTCTTTTCCTCAGCAGATAGCCAATTTCTGCTGAAGCCGCCTCCCTCTGATCGGGTGGAACGTCAGGGAGGGATTTTGGTTTCGGGACATGAAGAAAGGGGATTTTGTATCCTCTGGATATGATACAGAGGACCTAGCGGTCTGTTGTTATGGACTCCCATGCCGCTAGGTGCTCCGAAAAACGCCCCCCGACTGCCTCCAGAGTGGAGTAGTTGGGCAACACCTCAGGGTTGCTGCGCGGGCCACTCAGAGAAAGGTTCTCTGGACCCGAAATTCCTGGGAGCCCCTCTGCCCTGGGCGTCCGCCCTGTCCTCCTCTGCCACGGAAGGACTGGTTGTCCGGAGCGGGTTGGGATTGCTGCGACTTCCGGAACCACATCTTCTTCTGGCCCTTTTGGTTCCTAGAGTAGGACCTCTGCGGCACAGAGAAGCGGACTCCGACGGCAGACAGCGTCTCCCCGTCCTTCTCGCTCTGGACCAAGGTGTTGCGAACCGTCTTGCCAAAAAGGGCAGAACCATCAAAGGGGGCGTTCGCGAAAGATGCCTTGAAGGGCTCCGTGAAATCGCAATGGCGGAGCCAGGCCTGGCGTCTCGTGACTAGGCCTACTCCTGCAGCTCTAGCGGCTCCCTCAGTAGCATGGGAAAGCAACCGCATAGAGGTATTTGTAACAGACCGAAGAGTGGCCATACGGGTGGAGTGCAACACTTTGTCCTCCTCCGACATGGACTCTGGGGGGGATGCAGCGTATTCTTTAATAAGATTGCGCTGCATCCTAATAACATGTGCCAGATAGTTGAGCGCCCTCACTGAGAAGGTCGCTGAACTAAACATTCGCTTCCCTAAGCGGTCCATCATCCGAGACTCCTTGCTCGGAGGATGGACTGAGGGACTCTCCTGGGCGAGTTCCCTCTTGGTGGCTGCTGCCGTCAACATGGCATCTACCGGAGGACCCTTACTCCAGTGGGCACGGTCAGCAGGGGGGCTGAGAATCCTGTCTGGCCTTTTGGGAATTGGCTCCACGGTGTCTGGTTCCTTCCACGCCCTGGTGGTAATGAGGTCCACCAGGGGGTCGGCAGGAGGGGACACCCAAGAGGTAGACGGGCCTGCTTCGAATGCCTCCAAGAACACGGACTCGTCCGAAGAAGACTTTGGGGCAGACCACCCACCTCTTATACGAAGCATTTCCATGATGTCTCCAAAGGAGACATCCTCGGGGGATGATCTTGGGGAGCCTTCCCCTTCCTCCAAGTCCGTGTCTTCAGTTAAAGACTCGGGGGAGTCTATGTGCCTCCTTTACGCAGGCTTGCGAGGTGCCTCCTCGGGGGGGCTGTCCGAGGAACCCTCGCAAGCAGTGTCTAGTTCCATAGGAACTGCTTGGGGCGTCGAAACGGGCTGTCCCAGTGGCCGGGTGATGGAAGCCTGACCCAGTGCAGATGGAGTGCGGGACGGACCCGAAGCAAGTGCCGGGGGTCCGGATGCTCTCAACAGAGCCCTCTCCACTACATCAAAAGCCGAAGGGGAGCCGGCCTCGACCAAAGGATCCGACAGTCGGCTCCCCCTCGGATCCGAGGAGTGGAACGGAGCCGGGCGCCGAGCCCTCGGATCCGAGGCGCCAGTGCACTCTGACACGGACGGCGCCGAAGGCACACTGAGTCCCTCGGATCCGAAACTCGGGCCAAGGCTCCGAGAGGTCGGATCCGACACACTCGAGGGCAGGGTCAGATCCGAAGTAGCCAGTACTAATGGAGCCAACCCACCTCCGGCTCCAAAGCTGCCCGGCTCCGAGCACTCCGAACCCGGGTAGCGGGTCGGAGAAGGAGCAATGGGCTTGAAAAAGGGGGTCGAGCTCCCCCCCAGGGGGGGAGGGGCAGGAGCACTCCCATCTGCATCTGGGCCTGGATGAACCTTCGCATCATCTGGTCCAGATCGGCGTCTGAAAGACTATAAGTGGACCTCGAAGAGGCTACCGAGGTAGGCCTAGAGTACCGCCTCGATAGCCTCGAAGGAGGTCGGGTCTCCTCCTCCTCAGGTCCCGGTGAAAAGGTCGGGGACCGGAGCCGAGGAGTAGGAGAACCAGTAGCTAGAGAGGCCGGAGGAGAAGCCCGCTTAGCCGGCGGGGCCGAGACGGAGGTCTCGGCCCGCCGCTTGTGGTGCTTCTCTCCGGTCCCTCTTCCTAGCTACCTGTCCTCCGAACCCGTAGAGGGAGTTTGAGTCCCGGGAGGAGGAGCGGGAGCAGGTACCGCAGGAGCGGTAACTACCAACGGGGCAGAGGCCGAAGCCGAGTCCAGGGGCAAAAGTCCCGCCAAGACCAGCTTCGACTTCCGCTCCTTCAATGCCCTGGGGTTGAACCCTGCACAGATTGAACATCCAGAAGTGAGGTGTTCAACCCCAAGGCATCGTACGCACAGAGTGTGGCCATCAGCAGGGGACAGCTTATGGCCACACTCGGAGCATTTCGAGAATATCGCCTTTGGGGCTTCTGACATTTTTTTTTTTTTTTTTTAACAGAAGAAAAAAAATTAAAAACTAACAAGTTAACAAAGTTAACTACTCAGACACACTACAGGCCCCAAAGACCACGCACACACAACTACGCTACCAGCGAGGGGAGAGAGTTACACAAAAATTTTTGTAAATTAACCAAAAACAGTTTAAAAGGATGGGGAACCTATAACTTTCACACAAGGGTACTATTTAAAGATCGAAAAAACCCTTATTAAATAACAAAATTCCACTTAGCTGTAGGAGCTCAAAGACCAAGCTGTCACCATGAACGTGGCAAACTAGATCTGAGGTCATGTAGGGAGAGCAGGGCATTATGGGTGAGGGGAGGGGCTAGGAGCTCGGATCCATAGCTGGATAAACCATGCCGGTTCGGATCCGATATCGGATCCATACCCACAGGTTGCTGACAAATGAATCTCCTACTTCAGATCTAGTGTTATTGCTGCCACCATTGAGCCCAGGACTTTGAGAACAAATCTTGCTTGAATCTTTTTCCTCTCGATAAAGATTGTAACCTGGTGTTGAATGGTCGATGCCCTCTCCTGAGGCAATTTTGCTATCATGTCTTTGGTATATAAATCTGCCCCTATAAATGTAATATATTGACAGGGCGACAAGGCAGACTTTTTGTAGTTTATAGTGATGCCTAGCTGAGAGCAGAAGCAGATTGTGGTTTCCCTTGCTTCGGTTAGTCGAGGCTCGGTGGTGGGGGTAAGGAGCCAGTCATCTAAATATGGAAACACCTGGAATCCAAGATGCCTCAGATGAGCCGTGACTACTGCCATGCATTTGGTGAACACGCTGGGGGCTGTGGTGAGGCCAAAGGGCAGAGCTCTGAACTGGTAGTGACATGCTCCCAGCTGCAAGCATAGAAATCTCCTCGATCGCCTACCTTGATATGGTAGTATGCATCCTGGAGATCGATGGAGCACAACCAATTGTCCTTTTCCAGAAAGGGAAGTATGGACTGCAATGTCACCATCCGGAACTTTGTCTTCTTGACAGACTTGTTGAGTCTGCTGAGATCCAGAATGGGCCTCCAGTCCCCTGTTTTCTTTGGTACTAAAAAGACCCTTGAGTAAGTTCCGGATCTGATTTGGTCTGCGGGGACTTCTTGGATGACTCATTTTTTTCTAGCAACCTTTGAACTTTTAGGGTCGCTTGTTCCCTTAGATTGGGTGGCACATCTGGGATGGATTTGTGTTCTGGGGAGAGGTAGCATGGAAAAAGGAATACTGTATCCCCTGGATATTATCGACTGTACCCGTGTGTCTTTTGTGATATTTTGCCAGGCTTCTGGGTACAGTGACAATCTGCCCCCAACTGCCTCCAGTGGTGGACAGAGTCCTTTGAGGACCGCTAGAAGGGCCTACCACAGAACATATCTCTGTCGCCCTGACTCTGCAGACCCCCTCTACCACGAGGGTGGCATCTCCCATTATTATTCCCCACTCTGCCCCTGGGGGAAAAGTCGCCATGTGCATCAAGTGAAGCTCCCTGAGATTTCCGAAACCACATTTTTCCACCGTTTTGACCTTTGGGATAAGGTCTAGTTTAGGTGCGGAAAAACATACTCCCACGGCAGAGACAGTCTTCCCATCCTGCTCGCACCTGGTGAGAGTCTCTCTTACCTTGGGCCCGAACAACAATGAGCCATCAAAAGGGGCGGTGGTAAAAAAGGACTTGAAGGGCTCCGCAAACTGACAAAGGCGTATCCAGGAATGTCTCTGTGGGTCGACTCCTGTGCCTGCTGCCCTGCTCACTCCATCTGCTGCATAAGAAATAAGCTGCATGGTGGAGTTAACTACAGACATTAAGGTCGCAAGCTGAGAAGCAGTTCTGTCTGCAGCTCCCACAGCTGTAGGAGCCTGTAGGGTATCTCCTAGCTCTTTCAGGAGATCCCTCTGGAGACGGATGAAATGGGATAAATAATTCAGTGACCTAAGGGTAAAGGCCACTGAAGTAAAGACACTTCCCATATCTGTCCATCGTACAAGACTCCTTGTTCGGTAGATGGACCTAAGAAGAGGTTTCTGCTAATTCCTTTATTGTGGCTGCCGCAACCATCATATCATCAACTGGCACGCCCTTAGTTAGGAAAGGTTTGTCATCCGATGCAGTGATAAGCTTATTGGGCCTCCGCGGAATTGATTCCATCGATTCTGGGGAGCTCTACGCCTTTCGACTTACTACCCCTAGTAATGGGTCGAAGGGCAGAGAGACGCAAGAGGTGGAGGGTCAGGAACCGAATGCGTCCAGGTACATGGACTCTTCTTCAGAAGGAGAAAGGGATTTCCAGCCACTCCTCTGCTTAAAGAACTTCTAGGATGTCTGAAAAAGAGACATTCTCAGAGGGTGACCGTGGAGACCCTTCTGAGTCCTCCAAGTCTGTGTCCGATGTCAGGGACTCAGGGGAGTCCAAATACTTCCTCTTGCAAGCCCTCTTCAGAGGGACCTCCTCCGAGGGGTGCTCTGGAGAGGTTTCAGAAGGGGGGGCCCAAAAGGGTGTCCTGGGGCATTGGTTCTCTACACCTGGGGAGCAGGGGTGGTTCGGAGGTGGACACTGGTCCGGAAGGGGAATAGGCAACTGGAGCCAAGGGTGGAGCGGTCTGAGAGGACATCACACTCCTCATCACCTTGAAGGCACCACAAGTTCACCCCAACAGGGTCTCTGGCTCCGAAGAGCCGCAGGAGATTTCCTCGAACTGTGAGTGATGGCTCCGAGGCCGATGTAGGAGCCGAACTCACCTGCGCTGACGCCCTGAGTGAGAGAGTAGAATCTGACAAGGGTCAGATCTCGCTCTCCCCTTATTAGCTGACAAGGGAGCGTCGGACCTCAAGAGAAGGCGGTATAGAAGGGATCTGAGCAGATGTCAGATCCAAGAGACCCGTGGTTTTCGGATCCGACGGTTCCTCCTCAATGACTTCCATGCACTCCGGCTCTGTGTTTGGGTGAGTCGGAGGAGGAATCGACGAAAGGGTAGGTTGGACAGTCGGCTCCACTTCCATAAGGGCTGGGCTCAATAAACTTTTTGACAAGGCAGGTGTCCTGAGAAGCCTCTTCACCACCCTCTCTACATTGTCATCCGGAAGGCTCCTGGATGACCGAGAGGAATGAGTGGACAATCGGTGACTACCCACCACAGACTGGAGAAAAAAAAAGTTATGTACTTACCATAACATTCCATGTGAGTTGTTCATCTCGCCTTTATTCTTACACATGGGTTCGGAGCCGAACCATCGGCTCCGAGACGGCCGCTTTACTAGCTAAAGATCTCCGAGTAGCTCGAGGCCAGGTCCCTACCCCATGATGCTCTCTGTCCTACCTCAGATCTAATTTGCTGAACCCAGCATGAACAGGTGTAACACAATAAATACTCCAGCTGGAGTAAGAAGTCCCAGAACAAGACCACCAGACCCAAAGTCTACTCGCTCTTCGAGACCCTAGAGGGGGAAGGTGGGTGGGAATGTAAGAATAAAGGCGAAATGAACAACTCACATGGAACATTATGGTAAGTACATAACTTCTTTATGTGAAGTTGTTCAATCTCGCCGTTTATTCTTACACATGGGTAGCATCCCAAGCACCCTAACCCTGGGTGGCTCAAAGGAGTATATTCCTGAGGACAGTGGAACCAAAGGAAGCCCTGTCCACTTTGTAATGATTGATAAAGGTATAAGGCTTAGACCAAGTGGCAGCTGCACATATAGTGTCCAAAGGTAATCAAGCCGTATAAGCCGAAGAAGTGGAAACTGCTCTAGTCAAATGCACCTTCACACCATGCTCTAATGTTTGGTTCGCTGAAGAGTAGATAAATTTAATGCAGTCAGTTAACCATTTGGAAAGGGTAACTTTAGAAACTGGTAATCCTTTCTTAGCGTCAGCATGAGATGCAAACAGTTGGTCAGGCCTTCTAAATTCTTTTGTTCTGTCCAAATAGAACCTCAACTGTCTGTGGGCATCAAGTTTATACAACATGTATTCCAGCTTATTAGAATGATTACTGAAAAAGATTGGAAGTTCAATAGTTTGGTTCAGATTAGTCTTAGAACACACTTTTGGCAGGAATGAAGGATTAGTCCTCAGTGATGCTCTGTCCGGGTGGAACACGAAATATGGGGGGTTTAATAGAAAGGGCTTGGAGATCAGATACCCTGAATGCTGAGGTAATGGCCACCAAGAAAATAGTCTTCCAAGAAAGAAACTTCAGCTGACAGGATGATGCAGGCTCAAAGGGGGGAAGAATAATACGTGACAGCACAAAATTTAGATGCCAGGGAGCAAAGGGTTGTCTAACAGGTGGCCTAAGATGAATGGTGCCCTTAAGGAAGGCCCTACATAACCTGTGAGACATCAAATTAGAACCTTCAGCTCCAAGGTGAAAATTTGAGATAGCAGCCAATTGAACTCTAATCGTGGCAGCTGCAGCACCATCATGAAAAAGCTTAGATAGGAATTCCAGTATACTAGCAACTGGGACAGCATAAGGATCAATGTTATTCTGAGATGCCCAAAAGGCAAATTGCTTCCATTTACTAGCATACAACTTTCAGGTGGAAGACTTATGCGAAGATACAAGGATGTGTTGTACTTCCGAAGAAAAATCTTGCGACCAGGCTAGGTAGGGAATCTGAGCAGCCAAGCTGTCAGTCTGAGGGAATGAAAGGAGGGATGGAGGGCCTCTGATGAATGTGTCAGTAGATCTGGAACTGGGTCCAGAATCCAAGGTCCCTCCAGTTGATAGAGTCAGAAGAAGGGGAACCAAATCTGACGAGGCCAAAAAGGAGCTATTAAGATTACAGTCCTTGGCAGGGTTTTGGCTTTCTGCAAGAATTTCAGAATCAGGGGTGTAGGTGGAAATGCATACAGGAGTCCCGGGGGCCAATCGTGTACGAGTGAGACCCTTGGGCTGTCCCAGGGCAAAGTAGCTTCTGCATTTGACATTCATAGGGGATGCAAACAGGTTGCAGCAAGGCTGGCCCCGTCTGTGGAAAATCATCTCCGCAACTTCGTTTTTGAGAGACCACTCATGCGGTAACAGGATGGCTCTGCTCAGTTTGTCCGCTATCACCCTGGCTGGGATATGCATTGCTATCAGAAAGCGCCCGGTGGATACAGCCCACTGCCAAATTCTCAAGGCCTCTCGACACAAGGGATAAGACTTGGTTCCCCCTTGCTTGCTGATGTACCAGACCACTGACATGTTGTCTGTCTGTATCGCAATTGTCCCTAGAGGAAGAGAGTCATGGAAGTGCTGCAACGCCAAAAGCACCGTTCTCAGCTTCAGAACACTGACGTGCAACTGTGACTCTTTCTCTGACCAGGTGCCTTTCTTCCCTGTAAAAAGCCCCCCCACCCTATTAGATAAGTGTCCGTGGTCACCGTGGCTGATGGCGGGGGAGAAACAAATGGTCAACCCACTGTAACTTATTAGCTGGTCCTCATGTGCATACATCCCAGAGGAACCGTTATGAGAGTAGCTGCCATGGTGCCTAGTAGCTTCAATACTTGAAGGATTGGTACGCTTTCCTTCTCGGCAAAATGTCCGAGACCTGGTTTCGGAGAGTGGTTATTCTGTCCAAGGGCAATCTTACAGTGGCAGTGGTGGTGTCTAGTTCTCCTCCGATAAAGGAGATATGCTGCAATGGCGACAACGCAGACTTTTCAAAATTGAAAGTGATGCATAACTGAGAGCAGAGATTGAGAGTATGATCCCTGGACAGAATTAGTTGATGCCTGGAGGTGGCGGTAAGGAGCCAGTTGTCCAGATACGGAAACACTCGAAATCCTAGACACCTCAGGTGAGCCGTAACCACTGCCATGCATTTGGTAAACACTCTGGGGGCTGTTGTGAGTCCAAAGGGCAGTGCTCGGAATTGGTAGTGACTGGCTCCCAGCTGGAAATGCAGATGATCTCTGGATGGCCTGGCCATTTTGATATGGTAGTACGCATCCTTGAGATCTATTGAGCACATCTGATCGCCCACACCGAGGAATGGGAGAATAGACTGAAGCGTGACCACCCGGAACTTCTCCTTCTTTACAAAATGAACCAAAAGCAGCGTACTCCAACAACCAAGAAAAACAATAAGGAAATCAAATACGCTGTATGTACAAATTCCTTGGAACACACTTTATTCCAACATAGCATATAACTGGTTAAGCGCTTTCATCCATAAGACAATGGACTTCATCAGAACATAACATAGAAGTTATGTTCTTACCATAACGTTCCATGTTAGTTGTCTTCTTCTCGCCTTCTTCTTGCTGGATGGGTTCGGAGCCGACCTCGGCCCGACTGCCACTCTAAAAGCTCGAGAGTTGGTTCCACCGGCTCGAGGCTCCCCTTATATCCCACAATGCTAGGCGTGAGTTACCTCAGATCTCGTTTGTAAGCTAGGCCCAGCCTATAATAGTAATAGAATAACTAGTAACAAAGTCCACCTCTATAAACAAGGGAGAAGAGAAGGGTGACCTACATCCTGATCCAGGAAATATGCACAGCAGAGCATATACCTAAAGTACAGAGGTGGTAGAAAGAGAGGTCACAATCAAAACTCCTCTAGGTCTGTCCAGGCCAGGGGGAAGGAGGGTGGGACGCAAGAAGAAGGCGAGAAGAAGAGAACTAACATGGAACGTTATGGTAAGAACATAACTTCTATATGTTAAGTTGTCTATCTCGCCTTCATTCTTGCTGGATGGGACCGCGTCCCTAGCACCTTGTCCCGGGTGGCCTAACGGAACAGACTCTTGAGAACAGTGGAACCAAAGTTTGCTCTATGTCTAGAGGCTAAATCCAGCTTATAATGAGAAATGAAAGTGTGAGGAGTAGCCCAAGTAGCCGCTGCACAAATGGTGTCAATAGGCAGTCTATCTTGGAAAGCTATAGAAGTAGCCAAAGCTCTGGTAGAATGGGCTTTAGGTTTGCTAGGCAGCTTCTGGTGTCTAATTTCATAAACAAGGGAGATCAGAGATGTTAGCCATCTGGATAATGATACCTTTGAAACTGAAAGTCCCTTTCTGCCTTCTGCATAAGAGACGAACAGCTGGTCAGATTTTCTGAATTGTTTTGTTCTATCCAAATAGTACCTTAACTGACTATGAACATCTAGCCAATGCAATCTTTGTTCAGATCTGTTAGAATATTCTGGAAAAAACACCAGGAGGTCAATGCTTTGATTTAGGTTAGCCTAGGAGGCTATTTTTGGTAAAAAGGACGGATTGGTTCGTAAAGATACTCTGTCCTTATGGAACAACGGATAAGGAGGTCGGCAGCTGAGTGCATGAAGTTCTGAAACTCTTCTAGCTGAAGTAATAGCTACTAGAAAGAGAGTCTTCCATGACAGTAATTTTAAAGAACAGGAAGCTGCAGGTTCGAAAGGAGAGAGAATTAAAGAACTGAGAACTAAATTTAGGTCCCAAGGAGGAGGAGGATTTCTTACCGGAGGTCTGAGTAGAAAAACTCCTTTCAAAAAAGCTTTGCAAAGCTTGTGGGACATGATGGCAGAATCTGAAATGCCCACATGAAAGTTAGAAATAGCTGCCAATTGAACTTTAAGAGTAGAAGGAGATGAACCTGCATGGAAGAGTTCAGCTAGGAAATCAAGGACCATTTGGATGGAAGCAGTGAAAGGATCTATGTCCTTCCTTGAGCCCAATAGGCGAAACGTTTCCACTTACTCAAATAAATCTTTCGAGTGGAAGATTTACGGGAAGCTATCAAAATATCTCTAACAGAGTGAGATATTTGAGGAAGCCTGGCTAAGGTTGGAATTGGAGGAACCAAGCAGTGAGGTTCAGGGAGGGAAGGGAGCGATGAAACTGACCCGACTGATGGATCAAAAGATCTGGAACTAGGTCCAGATGCCAAGGTCGCTCCAACAGAAACTGATGTAGAAAGGGGAACCACACCTGTCGAGGCCAGTACGGAGCAATGAGGATCAATGAAGCCTTCTGAGCGATAGCTTTCTGTATCACTTGAGAGATTAGTGGGAAGGGGGTAAAGTCATACAGAAGTCCCGGGGCCAAACCTGGACTAGAGCGTCTCTGCTGGGTTGGCCTGGTAACGGGAAAAGGGTGAAAAATCTCTGCACTTGCTGTTTTGGGGAGTAGCAAAAAGGTCGCAGCAAGGCTGGCCCCACTTGAGAAAAATTTCTCTCACAACAGAGTCTTTCAGAGACCACTCGTGAGGCATGAGGATAGCTCTGCTCAACTTGTCCGCGATTTGATTGGACTTCCCGGGATGTGCGTTGCTATCAGAAAACGCTGAGAAGAAATCGCCCATTGCCACAGTCTGAGTGCTTCTCAACACAGGGGTAGGACCTGGTTCCGCCTTGTTTGTTGATATACCACACTACAGACATATTGTCCGTCTGGATTGCTATCGTTCCCAAGGGAAGAGAGTCTTGAAGGGCTTGCAACGCTAAAAGCACTGCTCTCATCTCTAGAACATTTATGTGCAAGTGGCATTCGTCTGGTTGCCATGTGCCCTGGACAGTTCTGCCCTGATAATGCCCCCACCCGATCAGGGAGGCGTCCGTTGTCAGAGTAGCAACCGGAGGAAGGAACAAAGGGTCTTCCCAATAAGAGCTGAGGGAAGACATCCACCACAGAAGATGATTTCTGCATGTTTGCGTGATCATAATGGTGTGAGACATTGGAAGTTGCTGGTACGACCATTGCGTGAAGAGCATCCATTGAAGGATTCTCATGTGGAATCTGGCTAATGGAAGCAGAGGTATGGCAGCCGCCATAATCCCCAACACTTTCAGAACTAGCCTGGCTTTGATTCTGTTGCTGCTGAAGAGGAGAGACTATTTTGTGTATGTCTGTTATTCTCTGATCTGTTAGTCTCGCAGACATGTTGACTGTGTCTAGATTTGCGCCTATGAAGGTAACAGTACGACAAGGCGACAAAACAGACTTTTCGAAATTTATTGAAATGCCTAAATTTCGACAAGTGCGAAAGGTGTAGTCCCTGGCCATTAGAAGATGCTTGGTGGGAGCTGTGAGGAGCCAGTCGTCCAAATATGGAAACACCTGGAATCCTTGTCGTCTCAGGTGAGAAGCTGCCACTGCCATGCATTTGGTAAACACCCGGGGGGCAGTGGTGAGACCAAAGGGCAGGGCCCTGAATTGAAAATGACTGGTTCCCAGCCTGAAGCGGAGGAATCTTCTGGAGCATCTTTTCATTTTTATGTGATAGTACGCATCCTGAAGATCTATAGAGCACATCCAGCTTCCCTTTCCCAAAAGGGGAAGGATGGACTGCAGCGTGACCATCCGAAATCTTGTTTTCTTGACTGACTTGTTCAAGATACTGAGATCCAAAAATGGTCTCCAGTCCCCTGTTTTCTTTGGAACTAAAAAGAACCTGGAGTAGATTCCGGATCCTTGCTGGTCTGCTGGAACTGGCTGAATTGCTCTTTTTGCAAGCAGCTTTGAATTTCCAAAGCTGCAAGATCCCTTTGAGCGGGTGGAACATCTGGAAGGGATTTTTTTGATTGGTTTGGAATGCGAAAGAAGGGAATGGAATAACCTCGAAATGATGGACTGTACCCATTTGTCTTGAGTCAGGGATAGCCAGGCTTTTGGGTACAGTGACAATCTTCCCCCGACTGCCTCCGAAGGTAGGCAGTCGGGCAACACCTCAGGGATGCTGAAAGGGCTTATCAGAGAAGACTTCACGATTGCCCTGGTTCTGCGGACCCCCCCTGCCTCTAGGGCGACGTCTACCATTGTTGTTCCCCCCTCTGGCGGGGAACCGACTTTGTGCGTCAGGCGAAGTCCCTTGAGATTGTTTACGGAACCACATTTTCCCACTTTTCTGGCCTTTGGGGTAAGGCCTAGAAGGAGTAGAAAAACGGACTCCGACAGCAGAAAGAGTCTTGCCATCTGTCTCGCACCTAGTCAAGGTTTCTTTCACTTGAGGACCAAAAGAGATGATCCATCAAACGGGGAATTAGTGAAAGACGTTTTAAAGGGGTCCGCAAAGTTGCATAACCGCATCCAGGCGTGCCTGCGTAAGGCCACACCTGTCCCTGCGGCCCTGCTCGCTCCATCAGCCGCATAAGAAAGGAGGCGCATGGAGGAGTTAGCTATGGAGTTCAGGGTAGCCAGCTGAGTGTTCATCTTGTCCTGAAAACCCGCAGCTGTAGGATCCTTCAACATATCACTCGCTTCCTTGATCAAGTCCCTTTGAAGACGAGTAAAATGGCATAGGTAGTTCAGCGAACGCATTGCAAAGGTCGCTGACGAGAACATCCGCTTCCATCTGTCCATAGACCTGGATTCCTTGTTAGGTGGATGGACAGGCACCGAAGGATCAGCTAGTTCCTTCTTGGTGGCAGCAGCTACCACCATAGCATCCACAGAAACACCTTTTGTGAGAAATTGCTTGTCAGTTGGTGCTGTTATAAATTTGGAGGGTCTCCTGGGGTAGGGTCCACTGAATCAGGAGCCGTCCAGGCCTTCTTTGCAACCACCTGCATGAGGGGATCAAGGGGGACACCCAGGAGGTGGAAGGACGAGAGCCAACGCCTCAAGATACACAGATTCATCCTCCGAAGGGTTAAGGGCTGGCCAATTTCCCTCTGTTTCAGGATCTCTAGAATGTCTGCGAAAGAGACATCTTCAGAAGGGGAACGGGGAACCCTCGAATCCTCTAAATCTGTGTCAGAGGTGACAGACTCAGGTGAGTCTAAGTGCTTCCTCTTACACTTTCTCTTCCTAGGGGCTCCCCTGCCAATTCAGGAGAGGCCTCGAAGAGGATGAGATCCCCACAGGGGATTCTTGAGGAGCTTGCTCTCTGAGGTCTGGGATGAGGGAGTGAGTCGACATAACCAAAGGCACCGAAGTGGGAGGGGCGGACGGAGCCGACTGTGGAGTCGAACAAGGTTCCAACACACTCCGCATGACCTCGAATGCACCCCTGTCAGGCAGAGCCAGAGGTCCCCGCCCGAGAAGCTGAGAACCTCCCTCGGCACCGACAGAGACGGCTCGAGGCCGATGTCGGAGCCGAACTCACCAGCGCCGAAGCACCGAGAGGGAGAGGGGGTCGGACAAGGGTCCGATGCCACTCAACCCCTCGAGCCGACGAGGGAAGCCGGCGCCGAGATTCTTCAAAGGAAGAAATAGGAGCCGACGGAGCCGAAGACAAATGTATCGGCTCCGACGCTACCACAGTCTCGGTTCCGACGCCTGCCCGAGCTCAAAGGAGTCGGAGGAGGAATATTAATTGGAACAAGCTGAGGCATCGACTGATGAGTCGGACTCTGGAGCATTTGGGCCAGTGCCTCGGACTTCAAAAGTCTACTCACTACCCTCTGGAGGTCGTGATCTGATAGCCTCGATGACCTGGAGGAGTGAGATCTATGGCTCCGTTCAGACAGCAGGGGAGACGCTGGAGCCGAATGAACGGAGCCAAGGGACGGTGACCTCGATCTCTTTCTAGATGTCGGCTCCGATGGTATGATCGGATCCGACCCATGACTCTCTAATGCCTCGGCTCCGGCCGGAGCCGAGGAAACCACTGAAACAGCAGTCACAGACTCATCGGCTCCAGCCGGAGCCGATGAAGCAGTAGGCTTTAAAGCCTTAGGCCTTGACTCTGAAGCTGGAGCCGAGGTCCTAGAAGCCTTAGAAGGTTTCCCAGAAGACACAGGAAGGGAACCTTCAGGCTTAATTAAGCCCCTCAAAATGAGTTTATTTTTTCTCTCCTGCAGGACTCTAGGGCTGAAGCCATGACATACAGCACAAGAGTCCTGCAGGTGTAAAGGTCCCAGGCAGTACACACAAGAAGTGTGACCGTCTGTCAGAGACATTTTCTGACAGCACGAGTCACACTTCTTGAAGCCTGAGACCTTTGTATCCTTGGACATACTCAAGGAACCTGAAGTGTAATCACACACAAAAACACACACACACACACAGATTACACTGATAGGATTAAAAGGGAATTATTTAAAAACTAAAGGTAAGTTAATAAAATTCCCTAAGTAAAACACATACACACTTCTAAGGAAAGGGAAGGAAGGGCCCGAAGGCCTTAGGGAAGAACTAAGTGTTCTTTATAAAAGGGGGGGGCTGGAAAGATAGTAAGGGATAAACAAGTCCACTACACTAAGTGGGAAAGAATTTTACACTAACTAGCCTAAGTTTAAAGAATTTAAACTAGTCTAAACTTTCACTAACCTGGAGCCGGTAGAAAACACACCTCGATCGCTGTAGCGGCAAACGAGATCTGAGGTAACTCACGCCTAGCATTGTGGGATATAAGGGGAGCCTCGAGCCGGTGGAACCAACTCTCGAGCTTTTAGAGTGGCCGAGTCGGAGCCGAGGTCGGCTCCGAACCCATCCAGCAAGAATGAAGGCGAGATAGACAACTTAACATCTTAGTATTTTTGGATCCTTATATAGTAACTTTTTGGCGCCAACAATTTCATTTAAAGGTACCCATACTCAGCACTTAAAGGTAAAACAATACAATACATAAACCATATTCTCTCATACATAAATGCTAAGTATCATTACCAAACATCTTAGTATTACTTTAAAATCTAAAACCACATTAAATATAACTTGAGTTTAAAATTGATACTTACAATACCTATAAACAAAACTAATTATCTCATTAAATAATTAATAATCCTTCAAAATTCATTAAAAATTTCAACAGTAAATTTTAACAATAAGTTAATTGTGCAAAGCCATTTATAAAAAATCTATTTCCTAAACCTTCAATTGTAATATGGGCCTGATGGTTATATAATCATTTAAGCCCGGCTCGTTAGATGCATCAGTTAATAATTGCCATTTCTGGAAAGTTCTAAGCATAAACAACAGTTAATTGCAACTCCAAAATGAACGTGTATGTGGCTAAATGTCAAAATTGTGACTCATTCTACAAAACCGAGCGTAGAATGAGAGACCGCATATATGAACATATATATTGTATTAATAAACACAAACTGGACAATGCTTTAGCAAAGCATATTGAACAATATCCGGAACATGCATTTAAATTCTGGATACTTGATCAAGTGGACAGTAATCCGAGAGGGGGTCCAGTCACCCTATTATTAGAAAAGTTGTAATTGCTCTGGCAAATTCGTCTCAATGCTTATAACTTTCCAGGATTAAATGACGTGTTCTATCACGTTGTTTAAAACTGAAAAGTTTAATGAGATGAAATACTGCAGTAAACAACATTATAGAAATTATGTTTTACTTATTAATTTTCACTTGAAAATGTTTATAATGTAAGGTTAGATAAATGAGGAGACTCTCTACATTTTTACACAATTTTCGTATATGACTTTTACCATATTGCTGCTGCGATAAATGTATTCACTTGCTTGTTAAATAAGGCAGTCTTAAAGAACAGGAAAATGCATATTATGTTCACAATGCTATTTTAACTACTGTTCCTTTAAAATTTAAGATGGAGAGACCAGTTGATTTTAATCATGGTTAAACATGACTATTTAAACTTGATTTTTGTAAATGTTAGTATGTGATGAAGTTCAAAGAAGTTTTTGGACGAAAAGCGCTTCATTAATCTTTGTGGATTAAGTCTTCAGTGAAGCTGCCAGTTGTTTTTGTTTTAATTTCAACAATTTAGCAAGTGCCGGGTTCTCGAAGAGCCTCTGCACCACCTGGTCCACATACACATCAGATAGGGTCCTCGAAGAACGAGTCGAAGGAATCAAAGACGCCACTAACTGAAAGATAGGTGACCCCCAAGGTTTCGGAGACCGGCTCCAAGAGAGGGGACAGGCTCCGAAACAGTAGGGCTCGGAGCCGATGACTTGGATTCCGAAGACACCTTAGAAGACTTTGACCCCTTCGATGACTTTGAGGTCTGGTCAGCCTTGCCCAAGGACTCTTGGAATCTGGCTTCAATAAGCCTCTATCTACCAGTTTCCTTAGTCTCTCCAGCAGAACCCTACTACTGAAGGAATGGCAGAGCAATCTTCCTGGAGGTGAACAGGCCCCAAACAATAAACACAATTTCCATGGGCGTCCGTAATGGACATTTTCTGTCTGCATTTACACTTCTTGAAGCCAGATTTCTGCTTTTCTTTATGGTCAGACATCATAACCAACAGTAACACCACTGAAGAAAATATTACTGCAAGTCTAAATTGCAAAATAGTCTAAGTTGCCAGATCCCTGAACAACTTACTCAAATAAGAGTATAGATATAAAAATACTCAACACTCTAACAACACAATTATAAGTAATATATAGAACAACAAGAAGTTATCCACTACACTAATGCTCTTGTGTCTTTCAGCTTTTCCCAGTTAGGGGTCGCCACAGCGGAACTCCGGTCCTCTAATGACTGGCAGTAGATTTTTACGTGCCGAGTTGCCGGCCCTGACGCACAACTTTCAACGAAGGTACAGCCATTCACTCATGTCTCCACACAGAAGATGCTCTAGCTGAGAATTGAACAGGACAACGTCTTACTGTGAGGCGACAATGCTACCGCACCACCACCACCGCACTAAATCACACTGTTAATGATATAAAGTCACACTAATAAGTATATATAAATGGATAGGGAATAACTAAAGAAAATGCTAAGAGCAACCGCTCTGAAAATGACGAACACTAAAAGATTTTTAAGGCTAAGCTACCAAAAAAACAGTACAAATATAAATTCTTTTATCTAAAAATAGCTATCAGGAAAAATATGCCTAAAAGTAAGATAAATGTAAATAACTGGCCCAAGCTCTCCATACGACCTTCAATCTGTTGCAGCAGCAAACTAGATCAGAGGTAGGACAGAGAGCATCATGGGATAGGGACCTGGCCTCGAGCTACTCCGAGATTTTTAGCTAGTAAAGTGGCCGACTCAGAGCCGATGGTTCGGCTCCGAGCCCATATGTAAGAATAAACGGCGAGATTTAACAACTTCACATGCAGGAAATGTGGCATGGAACGCACCAGTTCCAGGTAGGGAGACCTAGACCTTTTATGGCTCCTAGATGGTTCCGAAGGTACTGATGGAACCAAAGGAGATAAAGCCTTGTTGGACCTGATAGCTATTGGATCCGACAAACTAGACGGTTTGTCTTTACCCTTTGACGGTTCTGACACCAAAGCCAACGAAGATGTCAGTTTGGGGGTTTTGCAGATTTTTCTGCCCGAGTCCCTTCCTTACATGCCTCGAACGGCCCTTTCAACAATCCCCTCAAGATTAGCTTGTTCTTGCGCTCCTGCTCTAGAGCTAAAAACATGACAAATGGAACAAGAGTCCTGCAGGCGAACAGCTCCCCAACAGTACACGCAGCTGGTATTGACCATCAGTTGGAGATATCTTTTGGGTGCAGGAAACACATTTCTTGAATCCAGAAGGCTTGGATTCTTTAGCAACTTCTTTGGACATATTTACCACACAACACAACAGCGATCACAAGATAGCATAATAAAAATATAGCGACACACACGTCAAAAAACAGATGGCAAAAGTTTTTTTTTTCCTAAGGGGAAAGAAATGAAAGAAGGAGAGTCTAAGTAAACATGACAACTCCTCCGACCGAGGAGATGCCACTAACTTAAACGGCTAGCTCCTAGTAAAGAAGGGAATAAGGTAGATCCCTCTAACTAAAATGGGCTGAAAGAGTAGGATGAATCCTCTAACTTAAATGGATTCATAAGTTAGAAAGAAGGGGGATGGTAGGCCTGAAAGAAAGGGAAAAGATGGCCTCAAAAACAAAATGCAACTAAACAGGTGATACACAGAGGGACAGACATGCAACAGATTCTACTAACCTATGGAAAAAACTGTCCTACCAAAAAGTAATATTTTATGAGAAAATATAATAGAAAACAATTCAACTTGGCCTGAGCCAGTCATCAGCAATCCCGAAGCTTCAAGCGGCAAACGAGATCTGGGTAGCTCTTGCTAGGCATGCTGGGATAGGGTCTAGCCTCGAGCCAGTGGAAGCTCTCGAGCTTTAGAATGCGGCAGAGTTGGAGCAGAGGACCAGCACCGAACCCAGCCAGCAAGAAGGAATGTGAGATAGGGACAACATAACATCAATGATTTTCCCAGAGGAAATATCCTCTCCTGGGGAATCTGTGCCATTGATTCCTCTTCTTGGGAAGCATATCCCAAAAAGTGATGAAATTTGGGCAGAATATGCCAAAGAGACATCCCTAGATGAATCATCTTCATCTGATGAAACCTCCACATATACCCTCTTGTGTGGAGTAGAAGACGAAAGGGAAGGAGAAGGAAGAGAGAGACCTGAAGATTGTCGCAAGGCCATAAAAGCACTGAAGAGTCCTTGGGAGAAGGCCTGCCAATTAGCAGGCTGTTCTTGGGAGGCAGGAGAAGCATGCTTAGCTTCTTCTTCTTCTGTGAAACATCCTTGCAGTAGAAGGATGAGGGGCCTGACATTGGCCTACATTGTACAATATTAGTAGGGACATCTTCTCGAAAGTACAGTTGTCTACACTTACCATAAATGTAGATGTTCAAGTGTATTCACTGTTGCAGTCATCACACTTGGGTTATCCTGCCAGGGGTAGTCCTCAGTCGGCCCGAATACCAGAGGTTTAGTATTTCTGTGTCAGTTGCTGTCGCTCCAGGACTGATATCAGGTCGTCAGTGGTATAAAATCAGGCAGTTGACGCATTACATCAGTTTTTCTTGCCCCAAATGTCAGGAGTCCCCAAATAGGGAGCTAGGTTATAGTGGAAGAACACCACCAGTAGAAAGTAAATACCAAAAATCCCTGTAAGGAGTGAGGAAGAGAGAAAAAGAGAGACAAGGGGGATGGAGACTGGGAAACCAGGACTGCAACAGTGAATACACTCGAACATCTACATTTATGGTAGGTGTACACAACTGTACTATGTTCTTCGTGTTTCACTGTTGCAGTCATCACACTTGGGTGGAGGCAGTCAAGAACAATTGGGGCTGGCTAGGATGCCCTGCAAGACTGTGGTTGCAAAGCCTGCCCTGGATTTGGAAAAGACAAACAGGTGGTAATGCTTGGTGAAGGTATGAACAGAACTCCATGTTGCAGCCTCCAGGATGTCCCTGGTAGGGACCCCTCTGAGAAAAGCTGGAGATGTGGAAGTTGCCCTGGTGGAATGCATCCTGACCCCCCCTTAGGGGCAGTTTCCTGTGTTATTTGTAGCAGAAATGGATGCATTGTGCCATCCACTTGGAGACTGTTTGTTTGGATATGGCCTTGCCCTCTGCCCCTGCTGCAAAGCTGACTAGCAATTGGTCAGTTTTCCTAAAAGATTTAGTCCTATCCAGGTAGAATCTGAGCTGTCTGTGCACATCTAGAGAATGCAGAATCCCTTACCCCTTGTTTTGAGGGTTAGGGAAAAAAGTGGGCAAATGAATAGATTGGTTGAGAGCCCCACTGGACACCACTTTAGGCATAAAAGTTGGGTTAGTTGAGAGACCGATCCTGTCAGCATGAAAAACGATGAAGGGCTCTACAGCCATGAGTGCTTGTAGCTCTGAGACTCTTCTAGCTGAAGTGATGGCCAGAAGCAAAGCTGTTTTCCAAGAGGGAATTCTAACTCTGCTGAAGCTGCAGACTGAAGTGGGGGGGGGGGGGTAGTGTGAGCTTTTCTAACACAAAGTTAAGGTCCCAAGCTAGGGTAGGAGCTCTTCTGGGTGGCCTTAAATTGTTAGCCCCTCTTAGGAACTGTTTGATGAGAGGGTGAGAAAATAGAGGTGGTTCTGTCCTGTAATGAGCAGAGATGACAGAGGCATGAATTTTAATAGAAGAGAAGGATAGGCCCCTGTGAAGCAGGTCTGTTAGGTAATCCAGGATGAGAGGTAGGGAGGGCTGTGCTGTTTCAGCTCCTTTAGCCTGGATCCAGGTGCAATACATTTTCCACTTGTCAGCATAAGATTTTCTAGTGCTGGGGTGTCTGGCCTTACGTACAACATCCAGGACTTGCTTGCTTAGGCTGGCAACTGGAGGAGAAGTCATGGAATAAGCAAGGCCGCCAGGTTCAGGGTCTGCAATTGTGGATGCATGAGTTCTCCATTCTACTGTGTCAGGAGAGTTGGGATCTGAGGCAGGTGCCATGGAGGGAGGGGTGACAGACTGCGCAGCAGTGGGTACCAGTGCTGGCATGGCCAGTCTGGGGCAATCAAAGTTGCTCTTGGTTTTTCCTCCCTTATTACAAGTAGTACCCTTGTAAGTAGGGGTAGAGGGGGAAATGCATAGCTCAAGAGGTTTACCCACTGGAAGGAAAGGGCATCCACTTTCCAGGCCTTGCTGTGAGGTTCCCTGGTGCAGAATTTGCTGAGGTGGTGATTGTTGTGGGAGGCAAAGAGGTCCACCTTCGTACGGAGCCCCATTTCTGGTTTACCAGGTTCAAGGTGCTGTGGTCTAGCTGCCACTCGTGTGGGTCTAGGTGGTTTCTGCTTAAAATTGTCTGCCAGAGAGTTTTGGGAGCCTGGCAGGAATTGTGCTAGCAGGTGAATTAGCATGGCTGAAGCCATGTGCCAAAGGGTCATGGCTAGCCTGCAGAGGGGATAAGAGTGAGATGATCCCTGCTTGTTGATGTACCACATCACTGTGGTGTTGTCTGTTTTGATCAGTAGAGGCCCTGGGGAGAGTAGGGGTCTGAAAGCTGTCAGAGCATGCTGAACAGCTAGCATCTCTTTTTGGTTTATGTGCAAATGTATTTGATTTGGGCTCCAATGGCCCTGAATGCACCTGCCATCCAGGTGTGCACCCCCAGGCATAATCTGATGCGTTGTCGTTAGGGTCTGGGTGGCGTTGGGTTATGAAAAGAGAATGCCCTTGTTGTGGTTGCATGCTGCTGCCCAGCAAATAAAAGTCTTTCCTTAGACAAGGTGCCATAGGTATGGTAGTTTCCAGGTCCTGAGAGTGTTGACAACCAAGGCTTTTTAGGTACCACTGAAGTTTCCTCATACACAGTCTGGCATATGGAATGAGTAGAATGCAGGATGCCATGAACCCTAGAGCTTGCAGGATTTTCCTTGCGGATAACTGGAATCTGGTGGCTGGTTGAGAGAAGTAGCCTGTCAGATAGGCTTGTTTTTCTGGAGTAAGAAATGCCATCTGGGATACTGTGTCCAGGCTTGCTCCCAGGAATACAATTTTTTGAGTGGGGACTAGTTTGGATTTCTTTTCGTTTATAGTATACCCAGGGAGGTCAGTAGGTCCTTTACAAAGGTCAGGTGCTGTAACGGCTTTTCCTGACTGTCTGCCTGAATCAGGCAGTCGTCTAAGTAGGGGTAAATATGAATACTCCTTTGTCTGCAAAAAGCAATGGCTGGAGCCAGGCATTTTGTTAAAACTCTGGGAGCAGTGGTTAAGCCAAAGGGAAGAGCAGAGAACTGAAAGTGCATAGATCCTGCCCTGAAACGGAGATATTTCCTGCAAGAATCCCTGATTGGGATGTGTAGATTAGCCACCCTAGACCTAAAAGAGGCCTATCAAGCATCCTTGGATAGCACAGGAAGAGGCTGCTGGAAGGTGAGCATTTTGAATTTTGGTATCACCAGGAAGATGTTTAGAATTGATAGATTGAGGATTGGATGCCAAGTGCCCTCTTTTCTGGGTACCAGGAAAAGCCTGGAATAGAAACCTTGGCCTATCTGGTCTGCATGAACAGGCTGTATAGCCCTCATGGAGAGCAGGGAATGGACTTGGTTTTGGGCCTCTGCCCAATGGTTTGGAGGAAGATCTAGGAACCCTTTTGGGGTTGGCAGAGTGGTGGAAATAAAATTTGTACCCCTGAGACACTATGTTGAGGACCCATCGGTCATTGCTGATGGAGGCCCAGTTTTTTTTTTATGTGAGGAGAGTTTTCCTCCTAGGGGCACAAGCAGGTGGGCAGAGGTAAGGAGTGGAGTTGTAAAGTCATTTTGAGTTATTTCCATATGGGTGTGGCTTAGCACTCCCCGTTTTTGAAGTGGAGGAACTCCATTGCTTAGATCTCTGCATTCCCTGGGACTGCTGTCTGGGGGGCGGGGGGGGGGGTCTGCTTCCCTTAGGTTTTGTCTGAGCTGGCCTTGAGGGGACTGGAAAGGACCAGTGCTTGGAGGGGCAATGCCTACTGAACCTCGGAGGCTCACCTTGCAAGAAGTCTTTAACTGTCTGTATAGATTTAGCTTTTTCTTCCATCTTTTTAAGACCTCTTCTGCCTTGGTGCCAAACAAATTGTCTTTGTTCACTGGTGCGTCCAACAGTTTTGATTTGACATGGTCTGGCAAGATCTGTTCCTTAAGCAAAGCATGCCTTCTAAGTACAGAACCTGTGACTGCTGCCCTGCAAGATGTTTCTAGGGCATCAAAGCCACATTGCAAGGTGTGTTTAGTAACTTGGCTTGCAGAATGCATAAGCTCCTGTAATTCTTTATTTTTTGCACAAGCCAGAAAGGTAGATATTTTTGGTTTAAGGAGTTCCATTGTATGTTGCTGGTATTTCAGCATGTGCAACTGACAATTTAGTGCTCTAATGGCAAGAGTTGCAGAGGTGTATACTTTTTTACCCCATCTATCTAAAGTTCAGGAATTCCTGTCCGAGGGGGTGAGATTCTTGGCTGTGGTTGCTTTTATTCCTTTAGGTCTTTGGGAGATGACCTCTGGGTCAGTAGTAGGATTTTTGAAAAGAAATTTGTGTGAGTCAGAGACTCTGTAATACCTGTCAGGTTTCCTGGGAGCAGGTGCGAGGGTGTCAGGAGCTAAACTGGATTCCATAAAAACATCATCCACAACATCCAGGACAGGAGGAATGGCTAAAGGTCTGTGCTGTGGTAAATCTAAGAATTCCCTGAGTCTCTCTTTGGACGGAGGATAGTCCTGACATTCCCATTGGAAATGCTCCCTTAAAGCATGTAGGGTTTCACCAAATGAAAAATCCTCTGGAGGAGCGGCAGAAGGAATGGATTCCTCTGCATCTGAATCCTCATAAGCAGACAAGGGTTGCATGTCTTCATATTCAGAAACCTCAGAGTCATCGGACTCCTAGTCAGATAAAACTGCTGGGAACAAGTCTCTTTTTCATTTGGAAGGGGTAGGCTGGCTTCCCCTAATAAGCATGATAAAGTCTTCCGCCATTTTAAGCATTTGAGATTGAGGCATGGAAGCAGGTGCTTGAGCTTGGGTCATCTGTTTTTCAGGCGTAGTTCATACCCTGGGCCTTAGAAACTCAGCAGTTTTAGAAAGAACTGAAGACGTGAAAGAAGTCCTTGGTTTGTGCCGAATATCGGTAGTGCAAAATACTTCCTCTGAAGCTGGTGCCTGCTCAGCGGCTCCGGAACCATCCAAGGTAGAGACATCCGCAGGATCCTTAGTCAAAGAAGAGTCTCACGGCATAATGGACTCCAAACGGGTCTCAGTAGCGGCTTGCGAATCCAAGAAGCGGGCATCAGGGGCTGTGAAAGCACCTCACTGAGGACTGGCGAACTGGCGACTAGCTTAACGGAAGCGCCATTGGCAGTTTTGGACCTGTGCAGTCTGTCTCTGTCTTTAACCTTACATTTTTTCAGAAGATCGGCAGTCGGATGGCTTACTGAAGCCATTTCGGAATACGGAGATCGAGAGCGAAAATGTTTAGTTATAATAAGGAATGTATAGTTCTGGTGTTGAACAAAGCACAAAACCGACAGCGAGGGACTTTGTGGTCTGGGCCTAAACAGGTGACGCAATAAGAATGGAAATCTCAGTGTGGCACTTGCTTTCCACAGGCGAGACAATTGTTAACTTTTTCTGACATCGGTTAGAGCAAGAAAAAAGGATCCCCAACGGGGTACTTAGCTTTAGAAGACTTCAACTTCAATTCGGAAATGAAAACTCAGGTAGCGGCCGACCGGCACTTGTGCGAACTGCTTCTGCTTCGGGCTACTCGGCAAGAAAGACTGATGTAATGGTATCAGCTACATGATTTTATACCACTGACGACCCAACGTCAGTCCTGGAGCGACAGCAACCGACTCAGAAATACTAAGCCTCTGGTATTCGGGCCGGCTGAGAGCTACCCCTGGCAGGATAACCCAAGTGTGATGACTGCAACAGTGAAACACGAAGAACTTCAATGATTTGCGGAATGCCATGCGGGCCTTCAGTAACAATGAGTCTGGGTTCCCCCCTACATCCGAAGCAGATGCCTGCGCATCCCCTGAGCACATGCTAGTAGGATCCTTCACGGCCTCCACACCAATACCCATGGAAGTTTCACCTACAGATTCAGAAACAGTCTCAGGGCCAACATCGGCCTCGGGAGAGATGTCTGGAATTGGAGGAGCAGCGGGTAAGTTAGGCGTAGATTTCCTGGCATTCTTAATTAGTGGCTCATCAAAGGACCCGACGTACCTTTCATATCATGTGTTAGGCACTTATGCCACTGGTTTTCTAGGTACAAATTAAAGGAATCTAAATGAGTCTTGGGGACAAAGGCCTTGCAAATCAAGCACGGTGTATGGTCGTGGTCAGGGCCTAGGCAAGAGAGACAAAGGTTATGGGAGTCTTTATATGAAATTTGCCTTCCACACTGACACCTGCCCTTTCTAACTGACATGTAAACTTAATAACAGTAGCAAGTAAAGCAATAAGAAAAAACTCCAATGGGGCACTTATTGGATCAGAATCTAAACTTCTCTGATGAGCAACAACTGGAGAAGACGATATGACTGGCACCAGAAAAGTTCTGAGGCTTGGTATGTGTTGACTTCTGCATTATACCAGATATTTTATGACCAACATAGAACCCAAACTATGTGCGACATCACACATACCCTACAGTAGCGTTAGACTTTTGTATACTGGCAGGACGTATGAGTCAGCTGGCGGCAGAGTTCCTCATATTATGAATACTGCAACATATGAATGGAAGGGCATCAATTCATGTGAAGACCTTAAATATTTAGTTCTGTCAAGATGGTGCCAGAGTTGTCCATGGACATCCAAGGTATGGATTACCCTTTCTTCCTCATTTTTGCATTAAGGAAAGAAAACGGGAAGATTTGGCTTAAAGTAAATTTGGATACCACTTTTGGAATAAAAGGATTTGTTCTCAAAGAAACCCTGTCCATATGGAAAATAAGGTAGTGCTGACTCACCTTAAGAGCTTTCAACCAAACATCCTTCTTGCAGAGGTCAGAGCAATCAGTAAACTGTTCCATGTTAACAGTCTCAAGTCAGCCAGATCAGCTGGTTCAAATGGCACAAGTGTTAGTTTCTCTAGCACAAAATTAAAATCCCAAGGAGGAACCACTTGTTTACTTGGATGCCTCTTATACAAAACCCCTTTCAAGAACATTCTGACATGAGTCTGCCTTGAAAGAGGATTCATGGGAAGACATGCTGAAATAGTCGATAAATGAACCTTGACAGAGGAATAAGAAAGTCCACAGAATAGTAACTCATATAAATAATGTAAAACCAGAGCACAACTAGCCCTGAATGGGTGCTGTTTATGTTGTTGTCACCAACTAGAAACTTTTTCCATTTGCTAGCATATGATTTTCTAGTAGCAGGCTTTCTTGCCTCCATTAGTACCTGTTGCACACCCTCAGCAAACAGGTGCATAAAAGGAACTAACGCCCTATCATTCAAGCAGTCAATTGAAGAAGATAGATGTCAGGGTGTATCAAACGTCCCTGTTCTTGTATGAGTACAGCCATTTTGTAAGGTAGCTTTTGGTAATTGCCCCTGTCCATTTCCAAAAGAAGGGAGAGCCACAGCTGCCTGGACAAGAAGGGAGTCACCACAATGATCTTGGGGGATTCCTTCTGACTCTTCGGAAGTACGCTGGATATTAGTGGAAAGTGAAAAAACATACATGAACATTCCTGTAGAAAGAAACGGCATTTTTCTTCCAGGCCTTCTTATATGGAGTCCTGAAACAGAATTTTGTCAGGTGATTGTTCAGAGAGAAGTCAAAGATATTTACTTGAACTCTCCACAAATGGATTAAATCTTGGAAGAACCTTGACCTAGTTTCCATTTGTGAGGGTCTGCCCTGGTCCTGTTCAGCTTGTCTGCCACACAGTTTTGCTCTTACGGAATGTAGGATGTCTGCATAGTGAGATTGTGCTGTAAAGCTATGTAACAAGCCAACATGGCTAGTTTGCAAAGGTGTTACGAGACTTAGGTCCCCTTTGCTTGCTGATATTCCACATGACTGTGGTATTGTCTGTAACTACTTGAAGAGTCCTTGGGACCAAAGATGGTTCAGAGAGTTGAGTCCCCCCGATCACGGCAAGCATCTCCTTGATATTTAAGTGCTTGTATCTCTCCTTCATGTCTCACATACCCTGTACCTTTATACCCCTAGAAGCTGCTTCTAAAACAAAGTCCAAAGTGTCTGTGGTGACTGACTGCTTTGGAGCAGGGATGGAGCAGGGATGGAGAAGGGAAGACCTGAATTTAATGGTATCTGTTGTCTCCACCAACCACTGCTCTTCTGAAAAATAAATCTAAATAGAAAAAGGGTGTTGAAATTTCAGATACCACTGCATCATTCTCATGTGGAGTCTTGCTGCCATGAGACTAAAAATTCTGGGGTATTCCCTTACAGTAACTGAAGTCTGAGTGGAAATCTTTAGAAGCAGATCTAGGTAAAGATCTATTTTTTTTTTCTGTGGAAGAAAAGCTATTTGAATGAGCATGTCTGACATCCCAGGAACACAATCCTGCATGAGGGACTCAAGAAAGACTTTTGAATGTTCTCTTGGAATCCCAGCTGTATAAGAAATCTCTCACCCAAGAAAGAGACTTCTGACATTTTGAAAAAGACTCTGCAAAGATAAGCAGGTTATCTAAATATGAAAAAATGTGGATACTTTGTAGCCTACACCGAGCTATATTTGGATCTAGACACTTTGTGAACAGTCTTGGTGCAGTGGATAGTCCAAAGGCTAAAGCAGAGAGCTGTGTGATCCAGATACAGAAAACATTAAGACATGCCTGAAGTCTAGAGGAATAGGGATGTGAAGATAAACATATTTTAAGTCTACTGTTACCAGGAAATTTGAAAGAAGAAGAGGTAACAGGTTGTGAAATTACATCATTTTGAATTTGGACAGTATCACAAATAGGTTTAGGAAAGAAAGATGCAGAACTGGATTCGAAGCATTTTCTTTTTCTTTTCTTACACTAAAAACATCCTGTAATAAAATTGTTCCCCACCTGGGAAAGAGGAACTGGTTCTGTAACTCCTTGGGACAGCATGTGATGAAGAACAGCAGGAAACCAAAGAGTCTAATCTGCAGGATGAGCAATGACCCCCTGGAAAGGAAGAACTTTCTTCCACTGTCATCTGTAACCCTGCTGAATGATTTGCAACATCCATTTGCCTGAAACAATCTGTTGCCAACGAGAAAAATGGAGATACAGACTTTCTGGAAGACAATAGGAGCCAAGGTGGGAGGGGTCACTAGGTCTCTTGAACAGTCATTCAGACTTGCTGGACTGTCCTTGATTTTGGGAGGTTTGAGACTTCTTTTTGGAACCTCTTTGCCACATCTTTAATATTTGTTTACGTGAATTCTGTTGGGACTGTTTATTCTGGTTTTTTTTTTGCCAAATCTGGATGAGGAAAAAATAAAATCCCTTGCACAATTTGAAAAAGGAGAGTTAAAAAATATTAGAGATTCCCTGGATCAGTTTGCCCCTTTCATCACACTTTATGATCACCTCTGCAGCAGGGGAACCAAACACTAAGTCTAAGGGTAATTTTAAAATCTCATTTTTTAAATCATCTGGGAGGTACTGAGAATGCTGCTAAGCAAACCTCCTTAAAACTGTAAAGTATCAAAGGATCATACACACACACTGCAAACAATGAGTGGTGACCTCTGGAATAGAAGAAACCAAGTTATTTAAAGTATTTTTTCCTCACAAGAAGAAACTGTAGATAAAGCATTCCTCATACTTTCACTATAATGCAGAACAAACTTTAACAAACAAGCCTGACAATTTAAAATTCAGAAAATCGAAGTTGCAGAAGTTTACACTTTTTTCCCATACCTGTCAATACATTTTCCCATCCTTATTAGAAAGAGCAGGATTGGAATTAACTAGTGCTTAACAGTGGAGTCAACAAAAGCTATAGTTGCTGGGTCAGGTTTGGAAATAGCGTATAAACATTAAAAGACTGTGGAACTTTACACACCATGGCTGCTTTTTTAGGGACAGTTGGCTGAATATCAGGAAAACTGTAGGGAGTAAGACACACATCCTCTAAAGCAGACAGGACAGGAGGAATGGGTGCACATTCTGGAAAATCCTTTGGTAACAACTCGGTATTTTACAAGGTACTTAAACCTCAATGTTCTCCTGCTGAAAACACTGTCACACTCTAGCAGTGTGAGAACCACCCCCCCCCCCCCCAGAAGAATCAGAAACTGAGCTCTCCTCTGGCTCTGATTCAGATATTTGAGGACAAATTCGAGAATCCATCCCTGCATCCTCCTGTTCAGATCTTCAGGAAAAGAGGCATCCTTTTTTCTTTTTCCAGAAATTAATCTACAAGAAGGATCAACAGACAAAATTAAACCCTGAGCAAGTCCCAGTAAGCTACTCCTAACCAAAGATATTTGAGGAGTAGCAGCTACGTGTGATTTTGCTTCTTTTTGACAGGAGAAATGAGGCCTACCATGTTACTAACAGCTCCTGCTTCCCCAGGGATGGGAACAGCATTCTGCCAAACAGGGAAATGTTCCCTCTCCCAGGATGGAGAAGAGTGGCTCTGCCTTGCCCACTGAGTGTCTCCAACAGCCGCACAGGACATGGCTAACCCCAGATCCATATGGGTCTACTTCACGATGTCGAAAGCCGACAATATCGAAGCTGATATTGCTGGCACCACAACATCGAAAGCGCAGAACATCGTGCAGGTGAATGGAAATCTCCATAGGGGGAGATTTCCATTTACCTCAAAGTAGTGGGGTCTCAGAGTTGGAATATTTAAGTAGGGGGGTGTGGGGGATGCAGGGGGGCTTGCCCCCCTGCCTATGCTAGTTAGTTTTTATTTGTTTTTTTTTTTTTTAAACATTATTCAATGTTTTACTACATCGATCACTAGAGGTTGACCTTTAGTGATTCGATGTAGTAAGATTTCAATAACATGATATAGACACGATCCATACTGGGGGTGTCTGCCCTTGGATGGTTGGGGAGTACTATATAGGGTGGACAGTTCAAGACACAAGAACTTTATTTCTCCTCTCTTTAGGTCTTTCAAGACTTCTTTCCCAGTTGTGTTCTACCACATTAGCCACATAATGTTAACAGTTTGGTATCTGAGCATAGGCTAAAGGGTATCTACATTTTTTCATATTTAGATACCAGGCGGGACTCAGGGTAACAGGGTAAAAGATAAGTGATGTGAGGTACAACAAATGGCTACAGCAGAGTTATCCACCTGTGGCTGAGGCAAATTGCTAGCTTGCTATACTGGCAGAGGTTGTTTGCTTAACTTTTTTATTTTTGTGGCTGGCAGAAAGACCAACTGTGGACCGACGCTCTGTTCCATGGTCACACAGAAAATGGTGCCTCTTTCCCGGGGAAGACTAGCAACAAATGCTGGTAAAACTACTACTCCACAGAAGATACTTTTTGACAGAAGAAACATTGTAAAAAGTATTTCCAAACACTATGGCAACTCCCACAAGGAAAAATTAAACACAATTTCTCCACAGAAAATATTTTAGCACTTGTTTATTCCTGTCAGTTTTAAAGTAGTGTAAACTAAGTGCTCCATTTAAAAGTACATTACACTCTCGAGACAGTTCATTAAAATACAATATTTCTAGCTTTAAAATAACTTTCCCAAAGAAGAAAGTAATAACAAATCAGTAAATATAATAAAAATGAAGTTTTTTTCTCCAAAATGAACTTATCTGCCCAGCAAAGGAAAGTACAAGCCAACTGCCAATCCTCAAAAGTCTTAGAGGAGAGTACTATTCAGCAACAGTAAAGCTCTGAAGGGCTTTGTGCCCAAACTTGTACTTTAGTCAGCTCATCTCAAGCTGCTTGTCAAATGGGCAAATTGAAGGTGCCATGAAGCTTTTGAAGCTGGCCAGCTGTTATATCCTTGAAAAGATATAACCCACAAAGCTAAGCCTACTGTAGCAGTGATCAATATGAAGAACACCAGAAGATCCTCCTCTCCTCTCACAGCCAGATATCGAAATGCACTTAGCGGCATGAAGCAAATATGACCATGAAAGCTGCAAACAAGATCTGAGGAGATTTGGGCACATATTGCAATGTGGGAGAGGAAGTGGAGATTTGGATCTGAAGATTCTGATCTGCTGGGCTTGAATGCCATCAGATTAGATAACCCACAGGTTGAGAAGGAAGAAAGAGACAATATCGGATCATTAGTTTTCCTCAAAAATTAAACAGTGAAAAGTTTTCCTCATAAGGTAACTTATCCGTCCAGCCTTGAAGATAATTAGCTGATTGTCAGTTCCATGAATCCTGCAAGTAGGAGTGCACTTCAAAAGCAAGAAAGTTCTGAAACTTTTGGCTCTCTACCTGCTTTTTATATGGAAGTTTGCTTGAGCTCCTGGCCATTAGAACACATAGAAAGCATAATTTAACTCTGATAAGCTGGCAGGTTGTTCACATCCATGGCAGGATATACCCAGAATAGTCTCAGGCTTCTGAATCAGTGATTTAATGTTGAACATCTTAGGTGCAATTCTAGACGGTCTTCTGACAGTTCAGGACCAAGTATCTATAGTCATGAAATCTTCTTGTTTCCATTTGCAAATCATTTCCAGGAATAAGCACCTGCTGCTTTAAGTTAATCTCTTAGTAGTTGTTCAGCCTCAACTTGATTACTACAACGTCCTTTAACTGGAACTCCTTGACACAGAGGATGACCACTGCAGCTGCCACAGAACTCCATGGCCAAGACATTCACTGGCATCTTGCATTACCAACATATTATGCTTGTGATGATTGGCTGCATTGGCTTCTGGTATATTACAGTATCGTTTTCAATGTATTTTGTGAGGCTTCTTCTCCTTAAATGACATGCTTCCTCTTATTTCAAGAAGTTTGTGACTCCATACTGCTCCACTCAGTTTTTGAGCTGAGCTTTTCAGGGGTTGCTGGTTGTTCATCAGATGCATTCAGAAACACCTGGTACTCCCTCCTTTGCCTTTCTGACATCACATCTATGGAACAGATGTCTCAGTTACTTCAAGAGGGTCATACCTTAGCATATACCTCCTGTGGGGCTTAGTGAAGACAGGAATGGATGCACTCGCACTAAAAGGGAATCAATATACTTTAAGGGAAAAATATGTCCAATAAATCCTGCCATCAGTCTATGAAGTTAGACTCTATGATGATGAACGCTAGGCATTTATAAAGTTCATTGTTGCCCTAGGGAGGTGCCTAATTTGAAGAGACATTACTACTGCCTGATAAGATAACACGTGGCTGGTACAATCCAGAAGACAGCCATCCCCAGATGAGTGATTTCTGCAATCCTGGATGTGCTGGAAAAAGAAGTTATGTACTCACCATCACGTTCCATGTTGGTAGTCCATCTCACCCTTCATTTTTACATATGGGGTTCAGAGTCGATCCTCGCCTCTGACTCAGCCGATTTTCAAGCTCGAAGATTTCTGGTTGGCTCATAGCTAAGCAGGTATCCCATGGTGCACCAGTGCAATTCCCCAGATCTTGTTTGCTGCTCGCTAGAAACAGAAAGAAACCCCTAACCAACAAACCAATACTAAAGGGTCGCCAACCAAAAAGTTAAAGTATTACCTCTAGATCTTCCAGGATGGGGACAGGAGGGCGGGTTGGTAAAAATGAAGGGTGAGATGGACTACCAACATAGAATGTTATGGTGAGTACATAACTTCTTTAAGTTAGGTAGTCCAATCTCACCTTCATTTTTACATATGGGACAGCGTCCTTAGCGCCTTATTCTTGGGTGGCTCATTGGAAAATACTCCTGAGCACCGTGGAGCCAAAGGATGCTCTACCCCCTAGAAGCCAAATCCAACTTATAATGAGTAATGAAGGTGTGAGGAGTAGCCCACGTAACTGCTGCACAGATATGATCAATTGGTACCCTGGCTTGAAAGGGTGCAGAGGTAGACAGAGACCTGGTAGAGTGAGCACTGATCCTGTGGGGTAAAGGTCTGCCCTCCGAACTATAGATGAAAGCTATGCAACTAGAAATCCAGTTAGACAATGTCACCTTAGAAACTGGTAAGCCCAATCTGGAATTGGAAAAATAAACTAACAAATGAAGGATTGGTACGTAAAGAAACCCTGTCTTTATGAAAGACTAAATAAGGTGGCTTAATAGACACGGCTTGTAGCTCAAAAACACGTCTGGCTAATGTAACAGCTACTAAAAACACAGTCTTCCAAGACAAGTATTTTAAGGAAGATGAATGAGACAGTTCAAAGGGAGGGGATGTTAGTTTGGACAACACAAAATTGAAGTCCCAAGAAGCCACAGGTTCTTGTAATGGTGGTCTCAGTAAAGTGGCTTCTCTAAAGAAAGTCTTGCATAGCTTATGAGACAAAAGGTTGACATTTGGAGACCCTAAATAAAAATGTGAGATCGCCACCAACTGTACTTTGATGGTGGCCGTGGCAGATCCCTGCTGAAAAAGCTCCAAAAGGAATTCCAGAATCACAGGAACGGGAGCGGTGTAAGGATCCACTTTCATTTTCTGTGCCCAAATAGAGAACCTTTTCCATTTACTGTCATACAGCCTTCTGGTTGAGAGTTTATGCGAGGATAAAAGAATATGGGACACTGATGACGAAACATTATGAAGCCTGACTAGAGATGGAACTGGAGCAGCCAAGCTGTCAATTTGAGGGTGTGGAGAGAAGGGTGTAGCGAACCTGACATGCGAGTCAATAGATCTGGAACTGGGTCCAGAATCCAAGGATCATCCAGGAGAAGAGGCTCGAGGAAGGGGAACCAGACCTGACAAGGCCAGTAAGGAGCAATGAGGATCAACTTGCTTCCCAGTCGGTTGGCTTTCTGTATCACTTTAGGGATAAGAGGGAATGGAGAAAAGGCATATAGAAGTCCCGTAGGCCAATCATGGACCAAAGCGTCTCTGGGTGTTTCCCCCGGAGGGGGAATTAAGGAAAAATAACTGCTGCACTTGGCATTGACTGGACTAGCAAAAAAGGTCGCAGCAAGGTTGTCCCCATTTTCGGAAAATCTGTTCCACTATTTCCTGTTTCAGAGACCACTCGTGAGGCAGTAAGATTGCCCAGCTCAGCTTGTCGGCTATCACGTTGGTTGTCCCCGAAATATGTGTTGCCACCAGAAAGCACTGGGAAGAAATCACCCATTCCCAAACTCGCATGGCCTCTCGACTGAGTGGGTAAGATCTGGTACCGTCCCGTTTGTTGATATACCACACAACCGACATGTTGTCCAACTGTATCGCAATCGCCCCTGGAGGAAGAAGGTCCTGAAGTGCTTGCAACGCCAGAAGCACCGCTCTCATCTCCAGAACGTTGATATGCAGATGAGCCTCGTGTTCTTGCCATGTGCCATGGGCAGTCCTGCCAAGATAATGCCCCCCCCCATGACCTGGGAGGCATCTGTGGTTACAGTGGCAATGGGTTGGGCAGGCACAAAGGGAGCTCCTGTGAACAAGTTGTTGGGGGCTATCCACCATCGAAGGTCCTTTTTGCATGATTCCGTCAGCAAAATAGGGTGACTCAGCGGTAGATATTGGAATGACCACTGGAAGAACAGGAGCCATTGAAGGATTCTCATGTGCAACCTGGCTAAAGGTATTAACAGAATGGTTGAGGCCATCGTTCCAAGAAGTTGAAGAATCCATTTTGCTTTGACTTTCCGAAGCGGAAGAAGACACTGAACTTGTGAGATGAGGTTTTGTGCTCTTTCAGCGGGAAGACGAACTGTTATATCCACTGTGTCTACCTCTGCGCCTATAAAAATCACAGATTTTTGCTGTGATTGCAGATTGCAGCTTTATATTGCGATCAGCTGACTGATTTAATATTTAATATTTAATAATTGATTATTTAGACTAAATATTGTTAAGGCCTACATCCAATTTAATAATTAATTATTAGCTTTTGAATCTTGGGGTTTGAAGTTATGAATTTAAATGATAGTAATATGTCCGATCTACTGTTTTTATCTAATGAATATTTTTTCTGTTAGTCACAGAATAGGAGCATTGAATAATTTTTAAAGTTTATATAATTCTTATATATTTATTTTCTATGATGCGATGTTTTTATGATATGACGCGCTTTCATGTTTTGGAAACTTGGTTTTTATTTTCTATGTATTTACTAGTAAGTAGGACGTGATGTATTCATAGGTTCGACGAAGTTGAACATCAGTTGTTTCTGTGAGATCTGTAGTTTTGTCTGGTGTCAGTTCTGTTTTGCTTTGTAGCATGAGCGATTAGCGTAACATAACATTATGATACGTTCTTGTTTTATTGGATCTAAGCTTTATAGTTAACAGGCTATAATGGATTCAGGCTAGAGAAGTGGTAAAGATACAAGCAACTGCCTATTGATCTCAAGTACTACACGAATAAAAGTGAATATTTTAGGTAGTTTCTGCTGACATTAATATACGTTTTTTATATATATGCTACATACATCTTCATTTATTAGATCTTGAAATGAATATTATATAAGTATTCTGGCTATGTTTTAATACTTTAATTGTTTTATTTATGATAGTCCATTATGAGTTGTGAAAAAGCAAAGTCGCTAGGATCTTGCGACCTTAAATTTTGACTGATGATGTAATTTTTAATTAATTAATTGGTTGTCCAGAATGTTGAATCAAATGATTATTATTCACTATATAAGGGGAGAAGCAATGTGATAAAAGTAGATCTGATGAAGCGTGCATGAAGCACGCAAAAGCGCTTATCTTTTATCTTGTTATGGAATAAAGAAGATTTTTTGCAACAACTGGATTTCTCGTGGTGTATCCTGATAGTTGTCTTCATTTGCTACGACCATGGCATCTACAGGAACGCCCTTGGTTTTTTTCACTTGCTGCAGGATACTTTGGGAGAGTTAGCGGTAATATCTTTCTATAAAAATCACAGATTGCGAGGGCAGTAATGCAGATTTTTCCCAGTTTATGGAGATCCCTAGTTGAGCACAAAGCTGAATGGTGACGTCCCTGTTTTGGAGGAGTAGATGCCTGATGGGGGCGGTCAGGAGCTAAAAACCTGGAATCCCTGACGTCTCAGGTGCGCTGTCACTACTGCCATGCATTTGGTGAACATCCTGGGGGCTGTGGTGAGACCAAAGGGCAGAGCACGAAACTGATAATGGCTGGCTCCCAGCCAGAAGCGCAGATACCTCCTTGACGCCTTGTCCATTTTTAAATGGTAGTAGGCATCTTGGAGATCCAGAGAGCACATCCAATAGTCTTTACCTAACAACGGGAGTATCGACTGCAGTGTGACCATCTGAAACTTGTCCTTTTTCATGGATTCGTTTAATCTGCTGAGGTCCAAAATTAGCCTCCAGTCTCTGGTTCGTTTTGGGACTAAAAAGAACCTGGAGCAAGTTCTGGATCCTGTCTGGTCTGCTGGGACGAGCTGGATGACTCTTTTTGAGAGCAACTTGTTGATTTCCACAGTTGCCTGATCCGTGTGATTGGGTGGAACATCTGGGATCTTTTTGGGAACAAACGGTGGAAGGGAAAAGGGTATGATATAGTCTCTGGTAACAACTCTTTGTACCCACTTGTCTTGGGTTATATTTAGCCAGACTTCTAAATACAAAGAGATGCGACCCCCGACTGGCCCCAGAGAAATGCAGTCGGGCCCCATAGCAGGAGCGTGGATAAGGCCACCCTCGAAAGGAATCACGGCCTTGCTGGTATTGCAGACCGCCCCTCCCTCTAGGGCGACGTCTACCATTTCCTCCTCCTCTGTATCTGAAGGAGGATTCACTCTGTGTGTCCAGAAAGGCCCCCCTGGGACTTTTTGAACCACATTTTGCCTCCCCTTTAACCTTTGTGGTATGGTCGAGAGGGGACGGTAAAAAGGACTCCCACGGCAGAGAGAGTCTTTCCTTCCTGCTCATACCGAGTGAGTGTTTCTTTCACCTTGGGACCAAACAAGGAGGAACCATCAAATGGGGCGTTGGTGAAGGTGGACTTAAAAGGCTCCGCGAAGTTACACAAGCGCATCCAGGAGTGGCACCTAAGGGCAACTCCTGAACCCTCTGCTCTGCTCGCTCCATCAGCCGCATGGTAGATAAGCCACATGGAGGAGTTAACTACCGAATTTAGGGTGGACAACTGAGCAGAGATCCTATCAGGGACTCCCTCAGGACATGCACCCTGTATGGAATCTCCTAACTCCTTGAGGAGATCCGTTTGCAACCTCGTAAAATGGGTAAGATAGTTCAGAGATCGAAGTGTGAAAGCTGCTGAACTAAATACACGCTTCCCAAATCTGTCCATCTGTTGATACTCCTTGTTTGGCGTATGAACAGAGGAAGACGTCTCCGCCAACTCCTTCTTCGTGGCCGCCGCCCACGACCATGGCATCTACAGGAACGCTCTTAGACAAGAATTATTTTCCAGGAGGGGCAGACAGGAACTTATTTGGTCTTCTAGGAACTGGCTCCACGGCATCGGGAGTATCCCACACCTTCTGACTAACCAGATCCATTAGCTCGTCAAAAGGTGGAGACACCCAAGAGGCAGAAGGTTGAGACCAGAAAGCCTTCAGGTACACCGACTCCTCATCAGAAGGGAGGACAGTGGACCAGCTGCACCTCTGTTTAAGGAGGGTTCTTTCAATGGTAACAAGCACTCTGGCTCCAAAAAGCCAATATGGCTCAGAGGAGGAATCACAGATGATGGCAAAACTGGTTTGAGATTGGGTCGGACCAACAAAAATTTAGGCAGAGCAGACGACTCCAGGGGTCTCAGTACTACCCTCTCCACATCTTCTTCCAAAAGTCTCCTGGAAGATCTGGAAGATAAAGCTGGGATCTCTACCTAGCAGGCACTGGAGATTTGATCAGCAAGGAGACTGGTAGGGACTCTACAGACCGGCTCCGAGCAGAAGAGTCAACTATTTCCAAGGGTTCAACAGTCAGCACCGAAGCACCTGTGACCGACTCTGAAACCATGGTGCTCTCCTTCAGCTCCGAAGACTGAGGAGTCGAGGAGGCAGATTTTGTTAAGTTGGAAGGCAGTTCCGAAACAGCAGCCGGTGCCGGAGAAGGACTTTTTGAACCTTTTGATTTTGAGTCAGATCTTGACTTTGAAGACTTAGACGAAGAAGCTGACGAACCAGATAAGGCTTCCTCGAAGGTTGGCTTCAGAAGACCCCTGAGTATCAGTTGGTTTGTTCTTTCTCTCCTGCAACACTCTAGGAGAGAAAGCATAACATAACAAACATAATTCCTGCAAATGGATGGCTCCCAAGCAGTAGACACAGCTACTGTGGCCATCCGTCAAAGACATTTTCTGGGAGCACTTCATACATTTTTTTGAACCCAGAGGGTTTGTGCTCCTTGCTATCCTTAGACATTGCAAACACAGAAGCAAACCAGAGGAGGAAAGACAAAGAGAATGACTGAGGACTAGGTCCTCTAACTAAAATGGGCCTAGCCCTGCAGAATTACACGAGGACTAGATCCTCTAAGTTAAACGGGCCTAGCCTGGGTAAGAGAAGCTAGGTCTTTCAACTCAAACAAACAGACAGAGATTCAGTCACACAGGAAAATTTCCAAATAAAATTACAATGAAGTCATAACACGAGGACTAGCCCTGTGAAAGAACTGGGTCTTCTAAGTCAAACAGACCAAGTATACAACACCACACACACACACACACACACACACACACACACACACACACACGTTCAATAAAGCAGGAAAAAATTTGCAACTGCAATAGTGATTAAGACTTTAGCAGATCCCCGCCAAAGACCACCAGTTAACAATAACCGATTAACAGTAAATTCATCAATAGGAGCCCCTATTGATCAAGAACGGTGAAACCGCCAAAAAGTACAGTTTTGTACCTACCATAAATGTAGATGTCCGAACTGGATAGCATCTGCAGTCATAACAACTGGGTTGTCCTGTCGTCAGGCAGCCCTTCAGTCGGCCGGATTCCAAAGTCCGGGTCAACCTCGGCTGATGTCGCACTTCACCCGACGTCATCTCTGTTGGTCTTCGGGTATAAAGGCATCAGCCGACGCCATTTTCCTCAGTGTTTCTTGCCCCAGATGCCAGTAGCCCTCTTGAAGGCTAAAAATTTTGGATAAATGCCAATGTTTCCAAAAAGATAGTGGTAAACATAAAAAATAAGCATGTATGTACATATATACAACAAATACACCATAAAAGACTCCCCCCACCAGCTAGCTATTAGGAGGGTAAACACCCTAGGAGTACCACAGAGGGGAAGGAGGGAGGGATCCTGACTGCAGATGCTATCCAGTTCGGACATCTACATTTATGGTAGGTACAAAACTGTACTATGTCCTTCATGGATGCATCTGCAGTCATAACAACTGGGTAGAATACCATAGCCAACTAGGGGAGGAGGAAGAAACTAGATTATGGTGTGTTTAGGATCCCTTGCAGTACAGCAGTGGCAAACCCTGCTCGGGATCTGGAATATAGAGGCAAATTATAATGCTTGGCAAATGTATGCACGGAGGTCCAAGTAGCCGCCTCAATAATGTCTTTGGTTGCCACTCCTCGTAAAAAGGCTGTGGTAGTGGCTGTTGCCCTTGTAGAATGAGGTCTTATGTTCTGTGGAATTGGTTTTCCATGGAAGGAGTAACAGAATCGTATGCAATTTCCTATCCATTTGGAGATTGTCTGTTTGGAAATAGCTTTTCCTTCCCTTCCTGTTGCATAGGCTACAAAAGCTGATCAGTTTTTCTGCTACTTTTGTTCTGTCCAGGTAGTAGCGTAGCTGTCTATGTACATCCAAGGTATGCAGTATTCTTTCCCCTCTGTTTTGTGGGTTGGGAAAGAAGGTAGGTAGGTGGATTGCCTGGTTTAAAGACACTCTGGATACCACCTTAGGCATAAATGTAGGATTAGTCCTCATGGACACTCTATCTTGATGGAAGATTAGGAAGGGTTGTACTGCCATTAGGGCCTGGAGTTCAGAAACCCTCCTGGCTGAGGTTATTGCCAGTAGGAAGGTGGTTTTCCACGATAGATGCTGTAGGTCTGCTGTTGCTGCTGGCTCAAAGGGTGCTAGTGTCAACTTTTCTAGCACAAAGTTTAAGTCCCAAGCTGGTAATGGTGGTTTCCTTGGAGGTTTTACATTCTTGATTCCTCTGAGGAACTATCTGAGTAATGGGTGTGAAAAAACAGGTGGATCAAAGCTGTATTCTGCTGATATAGCTGATGCATGTATCTTGATGGAGGAGTAGGACAGGCCTGAATGTAGAAGTTCTGCCAGATACTCCAGAATGTTAGGCATATCTATGTTTGACACATCTTTTCCTCTTTCAGTACTCCAAATGACAAACCTTTTCCATTTTCCTGCATAGTTCCTTCTTGTTGAAGGTCTGCGGGCTTCAAGAATAATGTCTTTAACTCTTTGGGAAAGTTCTGGATTAGCTGCTGCTATGTGATGTTCCATGCAGTCAGTTGCAACGTTTTTAGGTTTGGATGCATGATGCTGTAGTTGTTCTGAGTTAACATCAAAGGCATCAGGGGTATTGGCCACATATTGTTCTGAGACGTGCTCCTCAGCAGTGGGTACCAGTGTTGTCTTGGCCAGTTTGGAGCTATTAGGATTATCCTTGGACGGTCTTCCTTGATTTTTAGTAATGCCTTGTGTATCAAGGGAAGAGGTGGGAATGCATATGCTGTTAGGCCTTTCCAGCTGAAGGAGAGCGAATCCACTTTCCATGCTAGTGGGTGGAATGTCCTTGTGCAGAACTTTTTGAGCTGGTGATTGAGAGGGGAAGCAAATAGATCTATCTGAGGCATTCCCCATTTCTTTGAGATGGTCTTGAAGATGTCCGGGTGTAGCATCCATTCGTGGGCATCCGATGTGGTTCTGCTTAATATGTCTGCTAGAGTATTTTCTTTTCTCGGTACAAATATTGCCTGTAACTGGATGTTGTAGCTGAGTGCCAGGTTCCACAGCTCCAAAGTCATTCTGCATAGGGGGTATGAATGAGTGCCTCCCTGTTTGTTGATGTACCACATGACTGTGGTGTTGTCTGTCCTTATCATCAACTGGCCCTCTTTGAGAAATGGTCTGAAGTTTTGGATTGCCAGTTTTACTGCCAGCATTTCTTTTAGGTTGATGTGCAGGTGAAGTTGATCCTGCGTCCACAATCCTTGCACGCATTTGTCCAGCATGTGGGCCACCCATCCTAGGTCTGAAGCGTCTGTTGTGATGGTCTGGCTTGCTTGACATCTGCGAAAGGGTAGCCCTGGGTTTGACTGGCATGCTTGAGCCCACCATAGGAACTCCTGTTTTAAGCATGGAATTAGTGGGATTTGTTTCTAGGCTGTGCCTGTGTTGGGACCATAAATTCTTTAGGTACCACTGTAGTTTTCTCATATGTAGTCTGGCAAGTGGGACCAAGATTATGCATGATGCCATGAAGCCCAAGGCCTGCAGTACTTTTCTTGCTGTTAACTTGTTCTGTTTTGTTAGTGCCAAGAAGTAAAGAGGGAGTTCTCTTTGTTTTTCTGCAGTTAGGAAAGCCATTTGTTTTACTGTGTCCAATTCCGCGCCCAAGAAAGTCCTTGTCTGGGATGGTATCAGCCTTGATTTTTGTAAATTGACTGTGTATCCCAGTGCTTGTAGCAAGTAAATGACCCTTTGTAAATCTGTTGTCAGCTTGCTTTTGTTGTCCCCTTGAAGCAGGCAGTCGTCCAGGTATGGGTAAATTTGAATTCCCTGTAGTCTGCAGTGGGCGATTACTGATGCCAGGCATTTTGTGAATACTCTGGGCGCAGTAGATAAGCCAAAGGGCAATGCTGAGAATTGATAATGCTCTGATCCTGCAAGAAATCTGAGGTATCTTCTGCAGATTGGTCGAATGGGGACGTGCAGGTATGCCTCCTTGAGATCTAGAGTTACCAGCCAACACTCCTTGCCCAGCATGGGAAGAAGTTGCTGTAGGGTCAGCATTTTGAATTTTGGGACAATGATGTATGTATTTAAGGTGGACAGGTCGAGAATAGGTCTCCAACTTTTTTCCTTTCTTGGAACTAGGAATAGTCTTGAGTAGAATCCCTTTCCTTGTTCTGTTGTTGGCACTCTTTCCACAGCTCTCATGTTTGCTAACTGCATTATCTGTTGTGGAGCCTCTGTTTTTTGATTTGGAGGTAGATTTGGCATTCCTCTTTGGACTGGTAAAGTGTGGAAGTGGAACCGGTAACCTTGATCTATGGTTTGTAAAATCCACTTGTCTTTTGTGATATAGTGCCAGTTCTTTGAAAATAAGGTTAATTTGCCACCTAATGGAGCTGCTATTTGTTCCCTGGTAGGCGGATTTAGAGTTAAGTCACTGTGGCTGTGTTGTTGTAGTGGCAGTGGTTGTGTCTGTGCCTCTGTTGTTACCTTGCCACTGTCGTCCTCTGTAGGCACCTCCTCTGGATTGGTTTCTGCCTCTGGAACGTCTATTCCTGCCCCTTTGGGATCTTGTGGAGTCAGGAAAGGACCAATTTTTGGCAGGCCAGTTCCTGCTAAACCTTGGGCGTTGGACCTGCAAGAAATCTTTAACCGTTTGAACAGATTTTGCCTTTTCTTCCATTTTCTTCATTACATGCTGGGCAGGTGTACCAAACAAGCTGGTCTTATCCATAGGAGCATCTAATAACTTAGCTTTAACATGATCCCGTAAAGCTTGTTCCTTTAGCCATGCATGCCTTCTTATCACTGTGCCAGTCATGGCTGATCTAAATGAAGCCTCCAGTGCATCATAGCCACATTTTAAGGAATGGTTACTAACCTGTTGTATGTTATTTACCATTTCTAATACATATTTCTTATCAATTGATTCATCAGAGGATAGCTTTTTGTTAACTGATCAAGCATAAACTCTTGGTATTGTATCATGTGAAACTGACAGTTTAAAGCTCTAGCTGAGAGAGTAGCTGAAGTGTAAACCTTTTTGCCCCATCTGTCTAAAGACCTGGCTTCCCTTTCAGAAGGAATAGGGTTTTAGCTGTGGTCGCTGCTACTGCCTTGGGACCCTGGGATATAGTTTCGGGTCTGCAAGTGGGGCCTTGTAAAGGTGGTGATGAGTGTCTGGTACCCTGTAAAATCTGTCTGGTTTGGCAGGGGCTGGAGGTAAAGAATCTGGTGCAGAGCAGACATCATTGAAGGCATCATCCACTACAGAGAGCACAGGAGGTATAGCTAAGGGCCTGTGTTGTGGAAGGTGCAGAAAGGTTCTAAGTCTTTTTCTGGAGTCTGAGAAATCCTGCTGCTGCCATTGGAACTGCTCTCGCATGGCATGTAAGGTTTCCCCAAAGGAAAATTCTTCTGGTGGGCAGGCAGCTGGAATGGATTCTTCTGCATCTGAGTCTTCAAAATTGGAGAAAGGAGCCTCTGGCTGGTCTGTTATGTCTGATTCATCAGCAGAATCATCAGAGGACACAGGCTCGGGGGGCTCTGCCCTAGGTCTCTTCTCTGGGGGCTGAGAGGCCCTGTCTGGGTGAGATTGAGATCCCCTAATTAATGAAATTAAATCTTCTGCCAGAGTAAGCATTTGTGAACTAGAAGAGGGCCGGGTTGTAGGGGGTTTAGCAGGCACTGTTCTAGTAGTTTTGGCTGCTTTGGCCCTGGCAAAGGCCTTAATGGACATGGCTGCTGGAGGCCTAGCAGCACCACGTGCTGGGGTAGACACATCCAAGGGAATGGTGTCTGATAAGTCAGTGGCAACCACTGTAGTGGATAAAATTTCTGAGGCCGATTCAAGAGAAGTAGCAGGGGCCTCAGTGGTAGTGATAGATTCTGCTGTATTTTGATCAGTTTTCTCGGTTTCGCCGAAACCGAGACACTCGCGTTTGCTTAACCATGGTTTCGCCGAAACCGCTGATCATGAAAGTGTCGGTCTTTATCTTTGCGCTTTTTGGCAGTTTGGGTAGTCGGAGGATCCGACGCATAATATACGCAAAATCAGAACCGAAAACTGTTCAGCAAACTCCGACCGGCGCCTAAGCCGCTCGCGGTTGAAAGAAGCACAGGCCGAACAGGCTGCTACGCCGTGGGCTGGGCCTAAACAAGGCAGACAGTAAGAGTGGAAATCCTTATGAGGTATTTGTTTCCCACAGGTTAAACAATTATTAACTTTTTCTGACATCGGCTGAGGCAAGAAAGAGTCCCCAACGAGGTACTTAGCTTTAGAAGTCTTCAAGTAGTATTCGTAGAAGTAATCTCTGGATCCGACCGACCGGCACTTGCGAACAGCTTCTGCTTCGCCACGCCGCAAGAAAGACTGAGGAAAATGGCGTCGGCTGATGCCTTTATACCCGAAGACCAACAGAGATGACGTCGGGTGAAGTGCGACATCAGCCGAGGCCGGACCCGGACTTTGGAATCCGGCCGACTGAAGGGCTGCCTGACGACAGGACAACCCAGTTGTTATGACGGCAGATGCATCCATGAAGGACATCTAATGATCTAGGCAATAAAGTGCAACTGCGCCTAACTACTAGTACACAGGATACTACTGCTAAGGTCACACAAAACCACAAGACAATTAAGGCAAAGCCCTATAATATATATATATATATATATATATATATATATATATATATATATATATATATATATACACATATACTTTCCAGTAAATATGCAAAAACCACTAGTTAATGAAAAAATGCAAAAGAGTCAGAGCCAAGAGAAGCACATCCGAACTCGTCGACACGGCAGACGAGATCTGGGGATTGCACTGGTGCACCATGGGATACCTGCTTAGCCACAAGCCAACCAGAAGTCTTTGAGCTTGAAAATCAGCCGAGTCGGAGCAGAGGATCGGCTCCGAACCTCATATGTAAAAATTAAGGTGAGATTGGACTACCTAACATCTATGGACATGCACTTGGTGTAACACATCAGGACCTGAAGTGACACTGAAGAGTGCAGACATGAAAGTTGAAAAGGCTGGCTCAAATTTGGGAGTAGCAAAACCTTCACGAGGGGAAGTCATTTTTTTTTTGTAGAGATCAGCATCCTGGAAGTGCAATGAGTACATCTGTTCCTCTCTTGACAGACAGGAAAGTACAGAATGCAGAGTGACTATGCAAAATTAATCTTTGGGAATGAATGTGTACAGGCTGCTGAAACCAAGAAATGGCTTGAGATCCCCGTCTTTTGCAATTCTGAAAATAATCTGGAATAATATCTTAACCTCAACGGTCTGAAAGAATCATTTAAGTTTTTTTTTTTTTTTTACTTTTTTGAGGAGTATGAGCATATTCCCAGAAATTTTTGATAGAATAGTATGTCTGACAACGGCAGATATGGAGTTCGGGTGGTGGGGTGGGGGGTGTAACCACTAAGTATTACCTCCCTGGTTCATGTCTTCATTTAAATCTTTCTTCATGCTAGAACATAGACAGAAAAACTCCTCCAGACTGCCTCTGATATGATACAAGAAAGGAATTAACAGTGCTGGACACCACCCTAAGGATGACTGCAGCCTTCTTCAAACTCCTGGGGAGCCTAGCTGTTGGCAACCTGCTGCCTCCTGCTATTGGAAATGCACGATGCAGCAGAATCAAGGCTTATGCTGGCTCCTCTGCTTTCAACAGAATAAACATTCAGAAGCATATAATTTTGTCTCTAGATGAGAAAGGATTTGCTAGCTCCTTCTTACCCTTCAAATGGTTCTTAATTTCAGTGCCAAATAGCAAGGGCCCACTGAATGGAAAGTGTAGAGAGATCACATTGGTATCCTCAGTGAAAGACCTCAAACACAGCCAGGAGTGCTGGCATATAGTGATGCCAGTACTGCTGGACTAACATATATTATGAGTTGGGAGGGTTGGTGCTGGAAACATGGGAAGGTTTTACCACCCGAGCAGGAATGAATTTACAATATCTGATTTTTTGAAATCTTACATTATGATCTTTCCTTCGGTTGTTCCTGTTAGGGGTCGCCACAGCAAATGATCTGTTTCCATTTCTTCCTGTGCTCTGCATCTTTCTCTGTCACACCAACCACCTGCATGTCCACTTTCACCACATCCATAAACCTTAACTTAGGCCTTCCTCTTTTCCTCTTACCTGGCAGCTTCATCCTTAGCATCCTTTTCCCAATATACCGAGCATCCCCCCTCAGCACATGTCTAAACCAACATAATCTCGTCTCTCTGGCTCTGGCTCCAAATCGTCCAACCTGGTCTGACCCTCTAATATACTTATTCCTAATCCTGTCTACCCTTGTCACGCCCAGTGCAAATCTTAACATCTTTAACTCTGCCACATCCAGCTCTGACTCCTGCCTTTTTGTCAATGCCAGTCTCCAACCCATATAACATAGCTGGTCTCACTACCCTCTTGTAGTACATCTTACATTATGATAATCCTATAAAAAGATAAAGTGCATACAATGACCTCATAAAGGAAGATAAACCACCTGATAATATTTTGAAAATCAGATGTTTTTCTGATTAATGTAGATATGAAAAACATTACCTAAATTTCATATAAAAGTAATGGATAACAATCAATAACAGACCGGTTTTACAGTTCAAAGATCTGATCTGCTTGTCACCGCCTTCATCTCATCCAGTGATCTGTAATGATGAAATTTATTATTTTAACTGCTAACAACAAACAGCCATCACTTGTGGTCCACAACGGTTAAGGTTCCTTTTTAGTTAAATCAGAACCTGTGCACTGGGAAACATGTGACTTCACCTCATGTACTGCATTACTTTTCCATCAAGCTAGTCAGTTACTGCACGTATTTATTTCCTGGCTAAATGATGACATTTATGTCCAATGACATTTTAAATCAGCACAATTCATAGATATATATACATATACAGATATAGATACAGAAATAGATATAGCTATAGCTTAGTTCTTAATCTGTCACATTAATGAAACGATTAATAAATGCAAAAGGCAGATGCAGCTTTCATAGTGATGAAATGAAAATCTAAAACTGATTATTAAAACAGCACGATAGAGATGGATGAGGCATGGGAAGGAGGTGCAGTAAGGAGAAAACAGTGCAGCACCACAGGAGCATGTGGCTGCATTAATATATGGATAAAACGGGTATGCAGCTTTTCTCTGTCTAGTGATTGTGCATGCTCCTGTCTTAGATGCAAGATATAATATAAACAGGATTATGTACCATCTTTAGGGCACTGCCAATAGGGAAATTTAACTTATTTAGTTATTTATGGAAATTTGATAACCAAGTAGGTGAGCTGGTACAATGATCCTTTTAGCCATAAGAAGAAATATGGCTTAAGGGTTAACACAAAAATCATGTGCTCTTTATCTGTTAACAGCAATCTTCTTAGTATCATTTCTACATGCTATATATGAAAAAAGAGGGGTAAAAAAAAATCTCAGCTGACCTATCATCCAATTTTTCCAAGTTCAGCAGGACTCTGCAAGCAGCTCTTCCCTTTCTGCTACTAACAGACGGTTATGTATATCTGACTGTGATAGTCCCTACTCTGGGCCACTGGTGAGGGATGGTCACTAGCAGCAAAGATGGATATACACAGTATTTTCAGATGCAGCTCTCTGCACCAAGCACAATTTCCCTTAACAGCTCACAGGAAGCACACTCTTGACCTGGGAATGGACTATCACTTCTCTTCTCCATGCCCCGAACAAGACTCCACATTGATCACTTTGGAGCTCTATATCCCTGTTCCAAGTAGCTGACACATGCACACTTTGATATTTGACTGTCACACAAACACACACCTGGGAAAGGCTGGCACAGATTTACCAGCTGTATCCCCTCTGCCCAAACTGACATAATTATGCTGCAACCAGTCAGCTACTCTAAAAGCTCTTACAAAGGTACCCAATTACACTGAGTAAAATTAATACTAATACAAATGGTAAGAGTTTGACCAATGCAGCAAGGCTTTCAGAAGAGGCCACAGTGTCACTAAAATAAGCATAAGTACTATTAAAATGTTAGAAGTATTCTCTAAAACACCAGGCACAATGAAAGGTATAGCAATGTTGTTGTTTGTCTTTCGGCTTTTTCCCGGTAAGGGGTCACCACAGCGGAACACCGGTCCGCTAATGATTGGCAGTAGATTTTTTACGAAATGCCAAGGTGCCAGCTCGACGCCCAACCTTCAACGAAGGCACACCCATTTACGCACGCATGTCTTTCGAATGCTACCCAACCGGGGAGGACATGCAGACTCCACACAGAAGGCACTCCCAAGACAAGCTGTGAATTGAATGGGAGAACCTCTTGCTGTGAGGTAACAACACTACCGCCGTACCACCGCGGCAATGAAAGGTATAGCAATATTTAATAATAAACAATATAACAGAAAACACAAGAATACAGAATATCTGGTTACAATAAACATCAGAGTTTCAGTCACAGGAGATACAAAAAATAACACAGTCAGACAGATGTACACAGATGGAGAAAAATTAGAAGTTATGTACCTACCATAACGTTCCATGTTAGTTGTCTTCTCTCGCCTTCTTTCTTGCTGGATGGGTTCGGAGCCGATCCTCGGCTCCGACTCGGCACTTGCTAAGCTCGAGAGTCACTTTTAACAGCTCGAGGCAGCCCCATATCCCATGATGCAAGGCGGTAATTACCCAGATCTCATTTGGTATCTAGAGGAAAAACTGCCTACCAAAAAACTTTCCACTAAGGAAAGAGGAACAACTAGCCTACAAGGGCTGAAAAGGTAAACCAGGAAATAAAGGCCAACTAACTGGTGCCCAAGGAAGAAGAATCTTCCAGAGAAAAAGGAGATCAAGGTCTGTCCAGGCAAGGGGGACAGGAGGGAGGGACGCAAGAAAGAAGGCGAGAGAAGACAACTAACATGGAACGTTATGGTAGGTACATAACTTCTAAATGTTAAGTTGTCAATCTCGCCTTCATTCTTGCTGGATGGGACCGCGTTCCCTAGCACCTCTATCCTGGGTGGCTCAATGGAACAGACTCTTGAGAACTGTGGAACCAAAGCTTGCCCTATCCCTGGAGGCCAAATCCAATTTGTAATGAGAAACAAAGGTATGAGGAGTGGCCCAAGTGGCTGCTGCACAAATAGTATCTAAGGGCAGCCTAGCCTGAAAAGCTGTAGAAGTGGCTAGGCCTCTTGTGGAATGTGCTTTAGGTTTTGAGCTGAGTTGTTTGCCCCTAAGTTGATAAATGTCAGAAATGGTGGAAGATAGCCATCTGGATAAGGTCACTTTAGAAACAGGGAGACCTTTTTTATTTTCAGCATAAGAGAGGAAGAGTTGATCAGATTTCCTAAATTGTTTTGTTCTGTCCAAGTAATATCTAAGTTGGCGGTGAACATCTAGGTAATGTAATTTTTGTTCCGCCCTGTTAGAATAATTTGGAAAAAATACAGGAAGATCAATGGATTAGTTTAAATTTGTCTTAGAAGCAACCTTGGGTAAAAAGGATGGATTGGTTCTCAAGGATACCCTGTCCTTGTGGAAGACCAAATAAGGGGGACGAACAGATAGGGCATAAAGTTCCGACACTCTTCTAGTCGAGGTAATGGCGAAAAGAAAGAGTGTCTTCCAAGAAAGAAGCTTTAATGAACATGAAGCAGCCGGTTCAAAAGGGGGAAGTATCAAGGATGTCAGCACTAAATTTAGGTCCCGCTGTGGTGGAGGATCCCTAACAGGGGGCTTTAGAAGGAACACTCCTTTAAGAAAGGCTTTACAAAGCTTGTGGGACATAATGTTGTGGTCTACAAACCCGACATGAAAGTTCGAGATTGCTGCCAACTGAACTTTGACTGTGGAAGAGGAAGAACCTGAGTGAAAAATTTCTGCTAGAAAATTCAGGACCGACTGAACAGGGGCAGTAAAGGGATCTATGTTTCTAGCTTTCGCCCAAAGGGAGAAGCGTTTCCACTTGCTAGAGTAAATCCTCCTGGTAGAGGACTTAAGAGAAGCTACTATGATGTCTCTAACAGGGTTAGATATCATAGGAAGCCTGGCTAAGGAAGGAAGTGGAGTAACCAAGCTGTGAGGTTGAGGGAAGGAACGGACCGGTGCAGTTGACCCGACTGGTGGGTCAGAAGATCTGGTGCTGGGTCCAGATGCCAAGGCTGCACCAAGAGATGGCGGTGAAGGAACAGGAACCAAATTTGACGAGGCCAGTAAGGGGCAATGAGAATCATCTTGGCTCTCAAAACGGCCGCTTTCTGGAGTACCTGAGGTATCAATGGAAAGGGAGGAAAAGCATAAAGGAGTCCGTGGGGCCAATCTTGGGTAAGAGCGTCTCTGGGGGGATGGCCCGGAAGTGGGAAGAGAGAGAAGAAGTCTGGGCATTTGCTGTTTTGAGGAGTAGCAAAAAGATCGCAGCATGGGCGGCCCCACTTCTGAAAAATCTCCTCCACTATGGATTGCTTGAGAGACCACTCATGAGGCATGAGTATAGCTCTGCTCAATCTGTCCGCTACTATGTTGGTTTTCCCAGGGATATGCGTTGCTACCAGAAACCGATGAGAGGAGATCGCCCATTGCCAAAGTCTGAGAGCCTCTCGACACAAGGGGTAGGACTTGGTTCCGCCCTGTTTGTTGATGTACCACACCACGGACATGTTGTCCGTGTGAACTGCAATAGTTCCTAAGGGAAGAAAGTCGTTGAGGGCTTGCAACGTTAAAAGCACTGCTCTCATCTCTAGGACATTTATGTGCAGGTGGTATTCGAACGGTTGCCACGTGCCATAAACCATCCTGCCCTGATAATGCCCCCCCCCACCCGATCAGGGAGGCATCCAAAGTGACCGTGGCTACCGGGGCCGGGGGAACAAATGGTCTGCCCTGATGGACTAGGGGAGAGGAAATCCACCAGGATAGATGGTTCTTGCAGGTTTGTGTCACAAGGATCTTGTGACGCATAGGAAGCTGCTGGAAGGACCATTGTGTGAACAACATCCACTGTAGGAGGCGCATGTAGAAACGAGCCAGAGGAAGAAGTGTGATGGCAGCCGCCATGAGGCCCAACACTTTCAGGACCAACCTGGCTTGTACCTTTCTGCTGGCAAGGATGATCCGAACGTGGTTTTGGATATCTAGGATTCTCTGACTTGTTAGGTTTGCGATCATCCGAGTAGTGTCTAGATTTGCGCCTATAAAAGTAATAGATTGGCAGGGCGATAAGGAGGACTTTACGAAGTTTACCGAAATTCCCAACTGACTGCAGAGACGTAGGGTGTAGTCCCTGGCTGGGATGAGTTGATGCCTGGTGGTGGCTGAGAGGAGCCAGTCGTCGAGATACGGAAAAACCTGGAATCCTTGACGTCTCAGGTGAGCCGTGACCACTGCCATGCATTTGGTGAACACTCTGGGGGCTGTAGTGAGACCAAAGGGCAGGGCTCTGAACTGAAAATGACTGGTCCCCAGCCGAAAGCGGAGAAACCTTCTGGAGCGTCTGTGGATTTTTATGTGATAGTACGCATCCTGAAGATCTATGGAGCACATCCAGTTGTCTTTGCCGAGAAAGGGCAAAATCGATTGAAGTGTGACCATCCGAAATCTCGTCTTTTTGACAGACTTGTTGAGCCTGCTGAGGTCTAATATTGGTCTCCAGTCTCCCGTCTTTTTGGGAACCAAAAAGAACCTTGAGTAGATTCCGGACTCTAAATGGTCTGTTGGAACTGGCTAGATGGCCCTTTTTTTTAGAAGCTTTGAAACCTCTATTTTTGCAATTTCCCTTAGACCGGGTGGTACGTCTGGAAGGGAACTTTTCTGAGGGAAGGGGCTTTCCTCGAAGGGAATCTTGTAACCCTCGGATATGATCGACTGTACCCTTCTGTCTTGAGAGAGGGAAAACCAGGCTTCTGGGTACAGTGACAATCTCCCCCCGACTGCCTCCAAGGGTGGACAGTCGGGCAACACACCTCAGGGATGCTGGAAGGGCTTGTCAGAGAGAGGCTCTCTACTGCCCTGGTTTTGCGGACCCCCTCTGCCCCTAGGGCGGCGTCTATTGTTATTACCCCCTCTGCCTCTGGGGGTAAACTGACCACGTGTGTCCGGTGTGACTCCCTGAGATTTTCGGAACCATATCTTCCCCCCTTTCTGACCTTTGGGATAAGGCCTAGAAGGGGTGGAGAAACGGACTCCTACGGCAGAAAGAGTCTTGCCGTCCTGCTCACACCTGGTCAATGTGTCCTTCACCTGAGGGCCAAACAAAGTTGACCCATCAAAGGGAGAGTTTGTGAAGGACGCCTTAAAGGGGTCTGCAAAATTACAGAGCCGCATCCAGGACTGACGTCTGAGAGCCAGTCCTGTGCCTGCAGCTCTACTCGCCCCATCGGCTGCATAAGAAATGAGCCGCATGGAGGAGTTGGTTATGGAGTTAAGGATTCCCAGCTGAGAAGCAATCTTTTCCTGAGCCCCTGCTGCTGAAGGATCCTGTACTACTTCACCTAATTCTTTAAGGATGTCCCTTTGAAGTCTGGTGAAGTGACATAAATAATTTAGCGAACGCATAGCAAAGGTCGCTGAGGAAAACATCCGCTTTACCATACCTGTCCATAGTCCTGGACTCTTTGTTAGGAGGATGGACTGGTACGGAAGGATCTGCAAGTTCCTTCTTAGTGGCGGCCGCCACCACCATGGCATCAACCGGGACACCTTTAGTAAGAAACTGCTTTTCTCCGGGGGCCGTAATAAATTTTGAAGGTCTCCTAGGGACTGGTTCCACCGAATCAGGAGATGCCCACGCCTTTCGAGCTATAACCTCCATGAGAGGGTCGAAAGGCGGAGACACCCAGGAGGTGGAGGGTCGACATCCAAACGCCTCCAGGTATACAGATTCATACTCGGAGGGGTTAATGGAGGGCCAGTTCCCCCTCTGTTTCAGGAGCTCAAGGATGTCTGAAAAGGAGACATCCTCAGAGGGGGATCTTGGGGACCCCTCCGATTCATCTAAATCGGTATCCAAGGTAGTAGAGTCAGGGGAGTCTAAATGCTTCCTCTTGCAAGTCCTCTTACGCGGGGGTTCACCTGAAGGATCAGGAGAAACCTCGGAAGAGGAAGTTCTTCCCAGTGGGGAGACCTGGGGCGAAGGATCTCTGGGTCCGGGAGCAAGAGAACGGGAAGAGGCATCTACAGGCACCGTAGAGGGAGGAGCTAAAGGAACCGACTGCTGGCTAAGCTCTGGGGCTAGCACACTCCTCATCACCTCGAAGGCTCCCCTCCCAGGGAGGGCCGAGAGATCCCGCTCCGAAGAAACAGGGATCCCCGGTCCCCCCGAAAGGGAAGGCTCCGAAGCAGATGTCTGGGCCGAGCTCACCAAGGCCGAAGCTCCGAGAGGGAGAACGGGGTCGGACAAGGGTCCGATGCCACTCGCCCCCTCGGAACCAACCAGGGAAGCCCGACGCCCGGATCCCTCCAAGGAAGGTCTCAATTAGGAGATAGGAGTCGAGGACGACGGAGCCGAAAGGTGTGGCATCGGCTCCGAAGCAGCAACAGTCACGGTACCGATAATCTCCGGCTCCGAGCTCTGTAGGAGAGTCGAAGGAGGAATTTCAGGGGGATGTAGAATAGCTGACGTCTGATGAGACGGGCTATGGAGCATCTGGGCTAGTGCCTGTGACTTTAATAGCCTACTTACCACTCTCTCTAAGTCGTGGTCTGAAAGCCTGGAAGACCTCGATGATTGGCTCCGATGGCTCCACTCCGAAAGCAAGGGAGAGACTGGAGCCGAGTGAATAGATTCCAAAGAAGGAGATCTAGACCTCTTTTTGGACGGAGCCATCGGAGCCGAAGAACGTTTGGCTCCAGGCGGAGCGACAACTTGTCGGCTCTGAGAGGAGACAAGGATATCTCGGCTCCAGCCGGAGCCGAGACATGCTTCGACAGTAGGGTGTCGACTCCAGCCGGAGCCGATACAGGTGCCGAAGCCAAGGTATCGGCGCCGATCGGCGCCTGCACAGAAGCTTCCATCAAGGAAGGATCGGCTCCGGACAGAGCCGATGTCGACTCCGGCGGAGTCGGAACCAAGACCACAGACTTGGACACCGAAGCCTGGGTCTTGGGAGGCTTAGAGGACTTCCCGGAGCCGACTTTAGCCGGGGAGCTCTCTGGTTTAAGAAGACACCTCAGGATCAATTTATTTCTACGTTCCTGCAGGACTCTCTGGCTGAAAGAATGACATATAGCACAGGAGTCCTGCAGGTGTAGGGGTCCCAGGCAATAAATACAAGAAGTGTGACCGTCTGTCAGAGACATCTTCTGACAGCACGAGTCACACTTCTTGAAACCTGAGACCCTAGTATCCTTAGACATGTCTCAGTTCTAAAACACACACACACACCGATCAGTCCAACCAAGACACTAACAAGTAAAAATTATTAATAACTAACAAATTAGTTATTAAATACAATAACACAACACACACACACACACACACCTGAGGGAAATCCTGACCGGAACTGTGAGGGTGGGAAAGGCCTAAGGCCCGAAAATTAAACTAAGAGAACTAGGGGAAAAAGGGTATGGAGCTAAGTGAAAGTCCACTGAAGTATTAAATAAAGACTAAAGGACTGAAAATAGGGATTTAAGACACCTAAACCTGACTAATAACAATGAAAATATCACTTACCAGGAGCTGGTAAAAAGGATGACCTCATTAGCGAAGCGGCAAACGAGATCTGGGTAATTACCGCCTTGCATCATGGGATATGGGGCTGCCTCGAGCTGGTAAAAGTGACTCTCGAGCTTAGCAAGTGCCGAGTCAGAGCCGAGGATCGGCTCCGAACCCATCCAGCAAGAATGAAGGCGAGATTGACAACTTAACATCAATACTTAACTAATCTCGCTATATTTTCCTGACTGACTAAAGGATTACTGTTCCTTGGTTACTTATTAAAGCAAGGCAAGATAAGCGTTGTATTGCTTACTACAGCAAGGCAAGATGAGGTGTGTGGTTGTGGGAGGTATCTGTGAGAGATCTTTCCTGTCAGGTTCCAAAGTGCTGCTGTGAGAGTTCTAGAATATCTCTAATATCTAAAAAATAATTTCAGTGCTAGTTACAGGATGACATCACATCTGTTTACCTGACTCTGGTACAATACACACCCAGAGCTTTGCAAGATCTGTTGCAGCATCTGAAAGCTATAAAACAATTTCAAAAACTTCCACCCTTCCAGGGTAGCAATTGGTTCACCCCTAAGGACAATACAATAAGATTCCTAGTCCTGATTTTCCCACACATTTTTGTTTCTGACTGCAATCAGACCTGAAAGATAACATTTTTATGGTTTAAACCAACCCATTTAATTTTCAACCTATTTTTCAAAATTAGCTGGACTGTGATTAAACTACTCCATTCCAGAATTATCTGTTAAAACATATACTTTTAATCAAATATAATAATACTTGCTGGAATACATGTACATCTATTTTCTGTCCAGTAGGACCCACTGTTAATGCATTTTTTTTAACACAAGCAACTTTACAAACAGATTTTTAACACAAGCATCTGTACAAAGTGTGATAGTCAAATGACATAAAATTCTTTATAAAACTCCAGCTAGCTATCCTGACATATGTTACACATGCACTGCCCTACACTACCTGGCACAGATGGCACTACCTCATATCATTACACTAGCAATAACGACAGACCTTGGGTTCAGTGACAGAGTCAGTAAACTTGCTTAAAACAGATTGTGTATGTTGAGACAGGTATACATCATCTAAACCATGTGGTACAGATTAACATTTAAGGAGGTGATATTTTACCCAGCATGAGGCTCTAAATGCCACATCTTCAAATATATAAATTAAATTAAAAAGGTACAAGCGTGCCAGAAAAACAAAATATGACACTGTTCAAAGTGATGAATGCATACTACAAGACCAACTACCCAGTAAAATGCTTATAACATAACTACAGCACTAGTGCTGCATCTATAATGTCATACTAATGCTATATACCATCAGAAGGTCATTTGCAAGTATGATGTACAACAGAGAAGTTTCTGATGACTATGAGTGAGGGGGGAAAATTTTTGAAGTTGCTTGCAACTGTATAAATTCTGGCTTCACAGCTGGCACACTTAGTTCAAGTTATCTACAAATATTCTGCACACACACACACACACACACACACACACACACACACACACACACACACACACACACACACACACACACATAAATGACATTAGCAAATGTTTAAAAAGGCAAGCAGCTCATAAGGGGAAAATCTCACCAAGGAAAAAGTAAAATTCGCACAACTGCAATACAAATTCAACAGTGGACATATCTGCAAATCAACTATACCTTGTGTATTTCTTTTTTCTGGTATATGGTCCGATTTCCAACTTTCTTCTCCTCCTCGGTATGATTATGGTAATTTGGTGGAAGTTTGCTGAAGTCTACTTTTGTCCCAAGATTTCTGCTTCCTTTATTGGACTCTTCTTCCTGTCAAGATTTGTAAGTGTCCCCAAATAACAGAAAAAAACCCAAGTCAATTAGGCTTCCCTAATACACCAATACAGCTACAATTAGGAAGTACTGTCAAAGGTTAAAATTATACTCTGATCAGTTAAACATGACCAGGTCACCAGACCCCCTCCTGTTAGTGGTTAATTTCCCCAAACCACCATTTCAACAAGCCATATGATTAACATGCATAATTCTCCCCACCATAAAACAAATTTACAATTTAAATCGTTCCAGCAACATGAGGCAATACTTCATAAGCAAGTGAAAAAAAAACAGGCATATGGTTTTAAAATAACAAATAGTCACTTGGGTTTAACTCAGCTGTATTTCACATCATCTTTATTTCAGGCTTCAGACTGCAGCCAGTGTGTGTGCTAGTAGTCAGACTTGTCTGGGTACAAATTACACCACGTGGACCAGATTCCCCAGAGGTACAAAATAGGCACATGATCTTATATCTAAGCTGTTATTTATGAATCCCTTAATCAAAGTACAAGTCAACTGTTTCCAGCTTATGCCAAGTATAAGGGATGCATTGTACAATCCCAGTTCATAGATGCCCTACCTCAGAGTACACACAACTCCACTGTGGATACACACAACTCCACTGTGGATATATTAAGGACAATGGTGCTGAACTTCCAGTAGACAACCTCACAAAATTAGGTATAAGCCCCTAGGCTCACAGATAGGACAAAAGTCGTCAAGAGTAGGCGAGTCCACCTCCACAAAAAGGCCAGTTATTAGTGGACTGCCCTAGGAGACAATGCTAGAGTAGCTCCTTCTTGACTTTTTCTGAAGTCAAGGCCAATGTCAAAGGCCTCTAGTTGACCAAGTTGACAGTTGTTTGCAAACTAGAAGGAAGTCACAGAATTCCCCAAAAACACAAACATTCCCCATGAAGGCCTGTCAAAAGACTAATAACTGGTGCCACAATCACTGCCTAAAACTCAGTGCCAAAAAACTACATAAAAGTATCTTTTGGGACAGAGACTCTTCCTTGGAAATTGCTACATTAATAATACACCACTAAGAATTAAGCCTGTGGTCAGGGATTTCGGAAAGCATTTTGACAGCGACTTGGTCTTTGACCAACATACGTCTCCTGTAGTAAGGAAATCATTCTACACTGTGCAATGTAAGAGTTCTACACTGCACATCTAGGTCTATGTCACTGTTCTGTTGTACCCTGCCCTCATTAGACCAATCACTGAGTGCAATGTCCCATTTAGTATGCATCTGACTAGGCACATGCAACAACTGGAGCAACTACAGAGGTTCCTCACAAACGGAACACATGGTGTAGATACTATATCTTCTGTGGACCGCCTCAAAGCCTTATCCTTGTACTTAGTCTCCTACAGACTTCTGACAGGCAATATATACCTGGCCTTCAAAGCATTCTTTGATCTAGCCCTTCTGGACCTGCTGCACATCAACAAAACAAATGACATTAAAACACTCGATCTAAAGACATAAGGCTGTGCAACACAAAACATGGTGGAGGTACAGTTATCTCTCTCAGAGACCACCCCTCCTCTAGGATAAGCTTCCCATCCATGTAAAGCAGAATTCCTGTCTGCACTTCTTTAAGCACAACTTGGATCAGTGGACGGGGAACCATAGATTTACCCCTGATCTGATACTTGCATCTCTAATAGAAAAAGGAAGCTCGTAAATGCTTGCTAAACATACCAAACCTACACCCCCAATAAAATGAGTGGTATCAAAACCCATCAAATATATTTTGGAAGCGTGGCTAGGCTTAAAAAAAAAAGTAATTTAGGGTTATTAGCCTAGCAATTACCTACCCTGTTCCTAATATGACATCATTTAGCACTCCTCCATTCTCTACATATTTGTAAGCAGCAAGTAACACCTATGACTAATCCTCTACCTTGAGACAGCAGTGATGTATATTCTCAGGACACAGACTTCCTGACTTCTTACAGTAGCACAAAATCTGCACACTCTCTGGTATAACAGCCTCCAAATGCATTCCACTGCTAACTGGAATAGCACAGATCTAAATGTAAACTTACCGTAACAGTAGATGTTCGAATGATCGCTGCTGCAGTAGCCTTAGCTATAAGGATTATATCCTGCTAAGGATACAACAGCAGGTCAGCTTCCAAAGCTTAATGGCACTTCCATGCATGCAAATTATTAATCAGCTCAAGCAGTGCTGAAGAAAAAAGTTATGTACTCACCATAATGTTCCATCTGAGTTGTTGCCTCTCATTTGTTCTTCAACCTGTGGGTTCGGATCAGAGGATCGGATTAGAATCGGCAGCATACTAAAGCTCTAGGATATGAAATCTGAGCTCCTCTCCTACCCATAATGCTTCTCTACCCTTGATCCCCTCAGATCGAGTTTGCTGCAAAAAAGAAGTTATGCCTTAGCACAACGTTCCACCTCTGTTGTTCATCTTCTTTCATTCATCACTGATGGGGTTCAGTTCCGAGCCCCCGGAACAGAGTTGGCTAATTACCAAGCTTGCACCAGCCAAAAAAAACTCTTGAGCTAAGTCTCTACCCAGAATGCCCTTCTTCCTGTTCCCTCAGATTGAGTTTGCTAAGAAAGGAAGTAAAGCCGAGGCCTCTTCTATGCAAGTACCCTAGTGCACCACTTTGACACAAAGCATCCCACAGGAGGCCTTTGGAGGGGGAAGGAGGGTGGGAACTGATGAATGAAAGATGAACAACACAGATGGAACGTTATGGTAAGACATAACTTCTTTATCTGATGTTGTTAATCTTCTTTCCATTCATCAGTGATGGGACAGAATCCCAAGCTACCTTGAGGTCCACGGGTGGCCAATATTGAAGAACATTCCTGTGTACTATTGAGCCAAAGGCAGCTCTCCCCCTGGAGACCAGGTCCAATTTGTAATGACTGATAAAGGTATGAGGCTTAGCCCAAGTGGCTGCTGCACAGATGTCATCCATGGATGCCCTGGAAAGGAATGCCATAGAAGTTGCCATAGATTTAGTGGAGTGGGCTTTAACTTTTGGCATGGATTCATTATGCAGGGAATAGGTGACACGTATGCAGTCCCTTAGCCATCTTGATAATGTAACTTTAGAAACAGCTTCTCCCATTTTGGGTCCCGAAAAGGAGATGAAAAGCTGTTCAGATTTATGAACAAATTTGTTCCTGTCTAGTTAAAAATCTTAATTGTCTATGTACATCTAAGTTGTGAAGGCAATACTCTCTCCTCTATTGGCAAAATTTGGAAAAAAACACTGGTAGATCAATGGACTGGTTAATAGAGAATTCAGAAACAACTTTGGGAAGAAAAGATAGGTTCATCCGAAGTGACACTCTGTCTTTATGAAAGACTAGATAGGGCCTCTTGATGCATAATGCCTGTAGCTCCGAAACTATTCTGGCAGAGGTAATGGCTAACAGGAACAAAGATTTCCAGGATAAAAATTTTAGGTCACACTTAGCCACAGGCTCAAAGGGCTTTTGAGTCAAAGACTGAAGGACTAAAGTGGGGTTCCATGGTTCTACAGGCTGTCTGAGAGGGGGCCTGAGATGAGAGATCCCTTTGAGGAAAGCCTTGCAGAGACGTAGAGAGATAAGAGGAGTGCCATCTATACCACTGTGGAAATTGGAAATTACCGCTAGATACACTGGTACTGTAGAGGCAGAGGCTCCATTATCAAAAAAATGTAGCCAAGTATTGAAGCACAGCAGTAACTGGAGCTGAATATGGGTCTAGCATGTTATTCTTACACCAAATGGAAAACCTTTTCCATTTATCCTGATATACTCTTCTGGTGGATGGTTTGTGAGAGGCCAGAATGATGTCTCGAACAGGTGAGGAGAGATTAGCCTGCCAGCTTGAGAGTGGACAGGTTCGGGTGACTCAACCCTTGGGGGTGAGTGATCAGATCTGGTAGAGGGTCCAGAATCCACGGTGGATATACTAGGGGAGGCCGAAGAAAGGGGAACCAAACTTGTCGAGCCCAGAATGGGGCTATGAGAATCACCTTGCATCTCAACCGAAGAGCTTTCTTTAGAAATTGTGGGATCAGAGGTATGGGAGGACAGGCGTAGACAAGTCCCGTGGATCAGAGTGTCCCTCGGTGACTCCCCCTCTGGGGGAAGCAGGGTGAAATAGCTGCTGCACTTGCTGTTTGATGGGGAGGCGAAAAGATTGCAGCAAGGCTGGCCCCAGTGGCTGAGGGACCATTTGTGGAGCATGAAGATACATCTGCTTACTTTGTCCGCAATCAGGTTGGAGCTCCCCGGGATATGCGTTGCTATCAGAAAGTGGTTGGAAGCTATCGCCCACTGCCAAATTCTCATGGCTTCTTGACATAAGGGGCAGGACTTGGTTACTCCTCGCTTGTTGATATACCAGACCACTGACTTACTGTCTGACTAAACTGAAGCTGTCCCAGGGGGAAAGCCGAATGGAATGCCTGCAATGTTAACAGCAAGGCTCTCAGTTCTAGAACATTGATATGCAGGTGGGCCTCCAAGGTGGACCATGTGCCTTGGACAGTCTTTCCCTGGAAATGGCCCCCCACCCGATCAGGGAAGTATCCGTGGTCACAATAGCTGTGGGCTGGGAGGGTTGAAATGGGCGCTCCAAAGATCTACATCTGGCCTCATCCACCAAAGGAAGTCCTGCTTGCAGCAGTTGGTTATTCTAATCTTGTAATCCAGGGAATGACAGTTTGGGAACCACTGACACTGAAGGAGCCATTGCAGAATTCGTACATGTAGCTTTCCTGGAGGCACTACTGTAGCAGCCATAAAACCTAGGGCTTGGAGGACTTCTCTTGCAAAGGTTGATGTTTGAGAAAGAATCACTCGGATTTTAAGCCTCAATCGATGGAGTTTGTGAAGAGTGAGTGATACCAGACAGGACTGAGTACTGAACACTGCTCCAGTGAGCTCTATTTGTTGTGTAGGGATAAGATTTGATTTCTCCTAATGTATCATTATACCCAACAATTATGCCAGAGAGAGAGAATGTTGTAGCGCAGTTACCAGAAGATGCTTAGTGGGGGCGGTAAGGAGCCAGTTGTCTAGATATGGAAACACCCGGAATCCTTTCAGTCTCAAGTGAGCTGTTACCACTACCATGCATTTCGTGAACACTCTGGGGGCTGTAGAGAGACTGAATGGCAGGGCACGAAATTGGTAATGAATGGCTTCTAGCCAGAAGCGAAGCAGACTCCTGGAGTGTTTGTCCATCTTGATGTGGTAATACGCATCTCGGAGATAGTACAGTTGTGTACACTTACCATAAATGTAGATGTTCGAGTGTATTCATTGTTGCAGTCATCACATTTGGGTTATCCTGCCAGGGGTAGCCCTCAGTCGGTCCGAATACCAAAGGCTTAGTATTTCTCGTCGATTGCTGTTGCTCTAGGACAGACGTCAGGTCGTCAGTGGTAGAATATCAGGCAGCCAGCACCATTACATCAGTTTTTCTTGCCCTAACTGTCAGAAGCCCTCCAAATAGGGAGCTAGGTTACGGTGGAAAAACACCACCAGTAGAAAGTAAATACCAAAAAATCCCTGTAAGAAGAAAGGAAGAGAGAGAGAGAGAGAGAGAGACAAGGGAGATGGAGGGAGGGAAACCAGGACTGCAACAATGAATACACTTGTACATCTACATTTATGCTAAGTGTACACAACTGTACTATGTTCTTCGTGTTTCACTGCTGCAGTCATCACATTTGTGTTGATTTTCAAATATGAAGAAAAGGGTGGAGGCAGTCAAGAAGACTGTGGGCTGGCTAGGATGCCCAGCAAGACTGTGGTGGCAAAGCCTGCCCTGGATTTGCAGAAGATAGGCAGGTGGCAATGCTTGTTGACGGTATGAACAGATGTCCATGTTGCAGCCTCCAGGATGTACACAAACACCACGTACCTCCTCAAAACCAAATGAATAAAAAACACACAATCCGCTGGTCGGTACAATAAAGGTGTATCCTCCAAATAAATCACGCTCCAAAGAATATTTCGTACTGGATAATGATTTAATATACAAACGAACACCAACAGCACAAAGCACAACAAGCATAGATTAAGCGCGCTTTCGTCTCTGCATATGAGACTTCATCAGAATCAATAAAACCTTTAATTAATGCATTTAAATACTTTTTGATGTGACTCAAATCCTCCAGGATGTCCCTGGTGGGGACCCCTCTGAGAAAGGATTGCAGAGGTGGGGGTTGCTCTGGTGGAATGTGTCCTGACCCCCTTTGGAGGTGGTTTCCCATGCTGTCTGTAGCAGAAATGGATGCAGTGTGCTATCCATTTGGGGACTGTTTGTTTGGATACGGCCTTGCCCTCTGCTCCTGCTGTGAAGCTGACTAGCAATTGATAAGTTTTTCTGAAAGATTTAGTCCTGTCCAGATAGAATCTGAGCTGTCTGTGCACATCTAGAGTGTGCAGAATTCTTTCCTCTTGTTTTCTGGGTTAGGGAAAAAGGTGAGCAAATGTATGGATTGGTTGATGGGTTAGTCCTGAGTGAGACTCTGTCAGCATAGAAAAGGATGAAGGGCTCTACAGCCATGAGTGCTTGTAGCTCTGACCCTCTTCTAGCTGAAGCGATGGCCAGAAGCAAGGGTGTTTTCCAAGACAGGAATTTTAACTCTGCTGAAGCTGCAGGTTCAGGGGGGGGGGGGGTAGGGTGAGCTTTTCCAACACAAAATTAAGGTCCCAAGCTGGGGTAGGAGCTCTTCTGGGTGGCCTTAAGTTGTTAGCCCCTCTTAGGAACTGTTTGATGAGAGGGTGTGAGAAGAGAGGAGGCTCTGTGCTGTAATAAGCAGAGATAGCAGTGGCATGAATTTTAATGGAAGAGAAGGATAGACCCCTGTGTAGCAGGTCTACCAGGTAATCCAGGATGAGAGGTAGGGAAGGCTGTGCTGTTCCAGCACCCTTAGCCTGGTTCCAGATGCAAAACCTTTTCAACTTGTCAGCATATGATTTCCTAGTGCTGGGGCGTCTGGCCTCACGTATAACATCTAGGACTTGTTTACTCAGGCTGGCAGCTTGAGGGGTGGCCAGGGAATAAGCCAGGCTGCCAGGTTGAGGGCCTGCAATTGGGGATGCATGAACTCTCCATTCCCCTGGGTCACGAGTGTAGAGATCTGAGGTAGGTGCCATAGTGGCAGGAGTGGCAGGCTGCGCAGCAGTGGGTACCAGTGCTGGCATGGCCAGTCTGGGGCAATAAGGATTGCCCTCATTTTTTCCTCCCTTATTTTGAGCAGTACCCTTGATGTGAGTGGTACAGGGGGGAAATGCAGAGACCGAGAGGTTTACCCACAAGAAGGATAGAGCATCCACTTTCCAGGCCTTTCTTTGAGGTTCCCTGGTGCACATTTGCTGAGCTGATAATTGGTGTGGGAGGAAAAGGGGTCGACCTTTGGTGTGTACCCCATTTCTGGGTTACAAGGGTGAAGGTTCTGTGGTCTAGCTGCCACTTGTGTGACTCTAGCAGGTTTCTGATTAAGTTGTCTGTCAGAGAGTTTAGAGAGCCTGGCAAGAGTTGTGCTATCAGATGTAGTTGCATGGCTGAGGCCGCTTGCCAAAGGGTCATGGCGAGCCTGCACAGAGGATAAGAGTGAGTCCCTCTCTGCTTGTTGATATACCACATCACTGTGGTGTTGTCTGTTTTGGATCAGTAGAGGCCCCGGGAGAGTAGGGGTCTGAAGGCATGTCAGGGTGTGCAGAACAGCTAACATCTCTTTTTGGTTGATGTGCAGATGTATTTGATTTGGGCTCCAATGGCCCTGAATGCCCAGGTATGCACCCCAAGCACAGTCTGATGTGTCTGTGGTGAGGGTATGGGCAGCGTGGGTTTGTGAGACGGGAAGTCCCTTGTTGTGGTTGCAAGCTGCTGCCCACCAAAGAAAATCTTTCCTTAGACAAGTTATCACTGGTATGACAGCTTCCAGGTCTTGAGAGTGTTGACACCAAAGGCTTTTTAGGTACCACTGTAGTTTCCTGATATGCAGTCTGGCATACGGAATGAGTAGGATGCAGGAAGCCATGAACCCTAGAGCTTGCAGGATTTTCCTTGCGGCTAACTGGGTTCTAGTGGCTAGTTGAGAGAAGTAGCCTGTCAGGAAGGCTTGTTTTTCTGGAGTAAGGAATGCCATCTGGGATGCTGTGTACAGGCTTGCTCCCAGGAATACAATTTTTTGTGTGGGGACTAGTTCTGATTTCTTTTCGCTGATAGTACACCCCAGGGAGGTCAGTAGGTCCTTTACAAAAGTCAGGTGCTATAAAGTACAGTTTTGTACCTACCATAAATGTAGATTTTCGAGTGCTAGTACAGCTACAGTCATAACAGATGGGTTCTCCTGCCGTCAGGCAGGTCCTCGGTCGGCCGAGTTCCAAAGTCTAGGTCCGGTGTTGGTGGTCGTCGCTTCTTCCCTGACGTCAGTGCAACAGGGGTATAAAGGAACCAGCCGACGCCATTTTCTTCAGTTTTTCTTGCCCCAGATGTCAGGTGCCCCCAGAAGGGAGGCAATAATAAATTTGTGTGATAATGCAGTGCTATATAATCAAAAACAGTAGTTGCAAGCAAATACATCATAAATGAAAACCCCAATCAGGTTGTATGAGGATGTGTTAGCCTATATGCCTGTCCCAAGAGGGGAAGGAGGGAGGGAAACCTGGACTGCAGCTGTATTAGCACTCGAACATCTACATTTATGGTAGGTACAAAACTGTACTAAGTTCATCGTGCATACAGCTGCAGTCATAAAAGATGGGTAGAATCCAAAGCTAAGAAAGGGGTGGTAGGCACTAGTTGGAACTAGGAGGAGCCAAAATGCCCTGCAAGACTGCAGTGGCAAAGCCTGCTCTAGATCTGGAGCATAATGGTAGGTTGTAGTGCTTGGAGAAGGTATGCACAGAACTCCAAGTGGCTGCTTCCAAAATATCCTTGGTAGGAACTCCTCTGAGAAAGGCTGCAGAGTGGCTGTGGCCCTGGTGGAAAGAGTTCTAATGCCTGTAGGAACAGTTTTGCCATGAAAGGAGTAGCAAAAGCTTATGCAGTTGGCTATCCATTTTGAGATTGTCTGTTTGGAAATTGGTTTCCCTTGAGCTCCTACCGCATAGGCCACAAAGAGCTGTTCTGATTTTCTGAAAGGCTTTGTTCTGTCCAAATAATAACGCAGCTGTCTGTGGATGTCCAAGGAATGTAGTAATCTCTTCCCTTTGTTTTGAGGATTAGGATAAAAAGTAGGTAAATGTATGGCCTGATTTAAAGCTACCCTGGATACTACTTTAGGCATAATGGACGGGTTGGTTCGTAAGGAAACTCTGTCCTGATGGAAGATGATAAAAGGCTGGACAGCCATGAGAGCCTGTAGTTCTGAAACTCTACGAGCCGAGGTGATAGCCAGAAGGAAAGCTGTTTTCCAGGACAAATATTGCAAGTCTGATGAGGCAGCTGGCTCAAAAGGAGGCAAGGTCAATTTTTCCAGAATGAAATTAAGATCCCAAGCAGGTATTGGTTGTTTCCTTGGAGGTCTTAAATTCTAAGCCCCTCTGAGGAACTGTCTTAAGAGAGGGTGAGAGAATAAAGGTGGATCAGTGTTGTATTCTGCAGAAATGGCTGAGGCATGTATTTTGATGGAGGAGAAAGAAAGTCCACTGCTTAGCAGTTCAGCCAAATATTGTAGTATTTGAGGTAAATTCAGTTTTCCAGGATCCTGGCCCTTTTTCTCATTCCAGACACAAAAACGTTTCCATTTTGCGGAGTAAGCTTTTCTAGTTGATGACCTTCTGGACTCCAAAATTACATCCTGCACCTCCTTGGAGAGTAGGGCCTGTTGAGATGCTAAGGAATCTTCCATGCGGCCAGATTGAGTGTTTTTAGCTGGCTGTGAAGAGTTTTGAAACTGTGCTGAGTCAGAAGAAGAGGCATTAGAGGCAGGGTCCATGGTGGGGAATGCGTCAGGCTCCTCAGGAGTGGGTACCAGTGTTGCCTTGGCCAGTCCGGAGCAATGAGAATCATCTTTGGTCTGTCTGCTTTGGTCTTTAATAGAACTTTGGACAGCAGAGGAAGAGGAGGGAAGGCATAAACTGTCATTGATGTCCAACTGAAAGAAAGAGCGTCCACTCTCCAGGCCTTTGGATGGAAGATCCTTGAGCAGAATTTTGTCAATTGATGATTCTTGTGGGAGGCAAAAAGATCTATGTCTGGCCTTCCCCATTCTTGGGTTATTTCTGTAAAAGCTTTTGGATGCATTTTCCATTCGTGTGGGTCTGTCATATTCCTGCTTAGGTTGTCTGCCAGCGTGTTTTCCTTGCCTGGCAAGTACTGTGCTTATAGTTCCATTTGTAAGTCCGTGGTCATGTTCCAAAGTGACATGGCCAGTCTGCATAGGGGGTAAGAATGTGTTCCTCCCTGTTTGTTTATGTACCACATGACTGTGGTGTTGTCCGTTCTTATCAGTAATTGACCTGGTTGCAGAAGGTCCTTGAAAGCCTTCATAGCATTTATTACTGCTAGCATTTCTTTTGATTGATGTGAAGGTGCTTTTCTTTTTGGGACCATTTGCCCTGAATGCACCGATCTGTCATGTGCGCCCCCCAGGTGTAGTCTGAGGCGTCTGTTGTGATGACTTGATTTGCTTGAGGCTTGCTGAATGGAAGACCTGTGTTTGTTTGACATGCTTGAGCCCACCACAGAAATTCCTTTTGCAGACATGGAATTAGTGGTATTATTGTTTCCAAACTGTGGCTGTGTTGAGACCATATGTTTTTTAGGTACCATTGTAATTTCCTCATATGCAGCTTTGCACATGGGATTAGTAAGATGCAAGATGCCATGAATCCCAGAGCCTGCAGGATTTTCCTTGCAGTCAGCCTGGTGCAATTTGCTAGTGTTCTGAAGTATTGTATTAGTTGCCCCTGCTTCTCTGGCGTGAGGTAGGCCATCTGGGTGTTTGTGTCCAAATTGGCACCCAGGAAAATTGTCTTCCGAGAGGGTATTAGCCTTGATTTATTTTTGTTGACTGTGTATCCCAGAGATTTCAATAACATTATTACATAAGCCAGATGTTTCAGAAGAATGTGCTTGCTGTCCGCTTGGATCAGGCAGTCGTCCAAATAGGGATATATTTGTATCCCTTGAAGTCTGCAGTAGGCAATTACTGATGCCAGGCATTTCGTGAATACTCTGGGCGCAGTAGATAAGCCAAAGGGCAATGCAGAGAATTGATAACGGGTTGAACCTGCAAGAAATCTGAGGTACCTTCTGCAATTTTGTCTGATTGGGACATGCAGGTATGCCTCCTTGAGGTCCAATGTTACCAGCCAAGACTCCTTGCCCAGCATGGGAAGAAGTTGCTGTAGAGTGAGCATCTTGAATTTTGGTACAAGTAGAAATGTGTTTAGGATGGATAGATCCAAAATAGGTCTCCAATCTTTTCCCTTCCTTGGCACCAGAAATAGCCTGGAATAAAAACCTTGACCTTGTTCGTGCGTAGGTACCTCTTGAATAACTTTCATGTTTATGAGATCTGTAATTTGCTTTTGTGCCTCTGCCCTTTGATTGTGTGGCAGGTTTGGCATGCCTCTCATTTTTGGAAGGGAATTTGTAGCCTCTGTTTATAATGTCCAGGATCCATTTGTCCTTTGTGACAACATGCCAATTTTTTGAAAATAATGCCAGCTTTCCTCCTAAGGGGGCTGCCATTTGAAACCTGGTTGGCATGCAAAGGGGAAAGTCATTGGGTTTGCTTTCTGAAAGATTGCGAGTTGTCCTCACCACCTCTTTGTGTAGGAGCTTGCCATTGTCTGCCTCTGTACGAGCCTTGGGATTGTCCTCTGCCCCTCGGGCGCCTGTATCTTCCTCTTTGGGGTCTGTCTGTGGCAGGAAAGGACCAGTTTTTGGAAGGCCAATTTCTACTAAAACGTGGTGGTTGAACCTGTAGAAATTCTTTCACAGTTTGCATTGATTTAGCCTTTTCCTCCATTTTCCTTAATACCTCCTCAGCATTAGCACCAAATAGTACATCCTTTTGAAGAGGGGTGTCTAGTAATTTAGCTTTGACATGATCAGACAAGGCTTGTTCCTTGAGCCAGGCATGCCTACGTATGACTGATCCTGTAATAGCAGCTCTACTTGAGGCCTCTAGAGCATCAAAACCACATTGTAAGGTATGCTTACACACTTGTTCTGCACTATGCATCAAATCCTGCAACTCCTTCAAGTCTGGTTGTTCAGGTTGTGACATTTTACTCTTCAATTGTGATAACAAAAACTGTTGGTATTTTAGCATATGAAACTGACAGTTTAAGGCCCTCATGGTTAAGGTAGCCGAGGTATATACCTTTTTCCCCACCTTTCTAAGGATCTGGAATCTCTCTCGGAAGGCAATGGATTTTTGGCAATGGAGGCCTTAACTCCCTTGGGGCCCTGTGAGATGGTTTCTGGGTCAGCAGCATGGCTTTTGTAAAGAAATTGGTGTGAGTCAGGAACCCTGTAGTACCTGTCAGGCTTAACTGGAGCTGGAGGTAGAGAGTCCGGGTTAAGGCAGGCCTCCGAGTAAACATCATCTAGGATGTCCAAGACAGGAGGTATAGCCAGAGGCCTATGCTGAGGTAACAAGAGAAATTCCCTGAGCCTTTTCTTGGAATCTGAATAATCCTGGCCTTCCCAGTGGAAGTGTTCCCTTAAGGTATGCAAAGTTTCCCCAAATGAGTAATCCTCAGTGGGGGGGATACAGAAGGGATGGACTCCTCCGCGTCAGAGTCTTCAAAAGGGGAGTAAGAATGTTCCTCATCATCAGAGTGCTCTGAAATAATGGAGTCCTGATCAGAGGAGAGGGAATCTTCCTCCACTCTGGGCCTTTTGTCTGGTGGTGGCTGAGAGCCTCTGATTAGAGTAATTAAATCCTCAGCCATTTTAAGCATCTGTTTCTTAGGCATGGGGCCTGGAGATGGGCCCTGTGTAGCCGGTCTCTTAAGGTGCATGGTTGCTTTAGACTTTGTGAAAGCCTTGATGGAGAAAGAAGAGGAAGGCCTGAAGACACCTTGAGTGGAGGTAGACCTGTCCACATTCTGAGTTTCAACGCCAAGAGTGGCTTCGGTATCTGTAGTCGGGGTGTGGGCCAAGAAGCCTGCGACCTCGGGCACAGGAGACACCGTCAAAAAAGTGTCATCGGTAGTCAGGGGCTGCGTAGGCACCTCACTGAGAACCGGACCACGTGTAGTCGGCTTTGGCATGGTGTTGGTAGAGGCCGCGGACCTCGTGTATCAGTCCTTGTCTTTGCGTTTTTTAGACAAAACCGGAGTCGGAGTATCCGACGACATAGTATAGTTAAATGCTTTCCCAAAATAATGCTGGGCGAACTCCGCCCGACGCTTAATAATGCGTTTGTTGAATGTAGCACAAAAGCGACAGACCGAGACGTCGTGGTCTGGGCCTAAACAAGGTATACAGAGGGAATGGAAATCCTTATGCGGTATTTGCTTCCCACAAGAAATACAATTATTAACTTTGTCTGACATCGGTCTGAGGCAAGGAAAGTTTCCCCAACGGGGTACTTAGCTTTTAAGAAGACTTCGGTTTCCAATTTTTGTGATTTCAGGAGCTGGCCGACCGGGACTTGCGAACTGCTTCTGCTTCGGGCACCGCGCGGCAAGAAAGACTGGAGAAAATGGCGTCGGCTGGTTCCTTTATATCCCTGTCGCACTGACGTCAGGGAAGAAGTGACGACAACCGACGCCGGACCTAGACTTTGGAATTCGGCCGATCGAGGACCCGCCTGATGGCAGGAGAACCCATCTGTTCTGACTGCAGCTGTATGCACGATGAACATCAGCTTTTCCTGACTGTCTGTCTGAATCAGGCAATCGTCTAAGTATGGGTAAATTTGAATATTTCTTTGTCTGCAAAAAGCAATGGTGGGAGCCAGGCATTTTGTGAAAACTCTGGGAGCAGTGGATAAGCCAAAGGGAAGCGCAGAGAAATGAAAGTGCATTGATCCTGGCCTGAAACGTAGGTATTTCCTGCATGATTCACTGATAGGGATGTGTAGGTAGGCCTCTTTTAGGTCTAGGGTGGCTAACCAAGCATTCTTGGAAAGCAGTGGTAGAACCTGCTGGAGGGTGAGCATTTTGAATTTTGGTATCACCAGAAAAGTGTTTAGAATGGGTAGATCGAGGATGGGGTGCCATGTGCCCTCTTTTCTGGGTACCAGGAAGAGTCTGGAGTAGAAACCTTGGCCTATCTGTTCCGCCGGAACATGCGGTATTGCCCTCATGGAGAGCAGGGAAAGGACTTGCTCTTTGGCTTCTGCCCACTGGTTTGGAGGGAGAGCTGGGAACCCTTTTGGGGTTGGCAAAGTGTGGAAATAAAATTTGTATCCATGGGACACTATGTTGAGTACCCATCGGTCATTGGTAATAGTGGCCCAGTTGCTTGCGTGGAAGGAGAGTTTTCCTCCTGGGGCACAAGCAGGTGGACAGAGGTAAGGGGTGGAGGTGTAAAGTCACTGAGTTCTTACCATAAGGGAGTGGCTTTGCACTCCCTGTTTTTGAAGAGGAGGAACTCCATTGCTTAGATCTCTGCATTCCCTGGGGCTGCTGTCTGGGGGTGGGGGTGGGGCTGCTTCCCCTGGATCTGGGCTGAGCTGGCCTGGAGGGGTGAGGAAACGACCAGTGTTTGGAAGGGAAATCCTACTGAACCTCAGATGCTGGACCTGGAAGAAGTCTTTAATTGTCTGCATAGATTTAGCTTTTTCTTTTATCTTTTTTAAGACCTCTTCTGTCTTGGTGCCAAATAAGTTGTCTTTGTTCAATGGTGCGTCCAATAATTTGGATTTGACATGGTCTGGCAAGGTCTGTTCCTTAAGCCAAGCATACATTCTAAGGACAGAACCAGTGACTGCAGCCCTGCAAGATGCTTCTAGGGCAAAACCACATTGCAAGGTGCGCTTAGTTACTTGACTTGCAGAATGCATTAGCTCTTGTAATTCTTTATTTTCTGCACAAGCAGGAAAGGAAGATATCTTTTGTTTGAGTAATTCCATGGTATGCTGCTGATATTTCAGCATGTGGAACTGACAATTCAATGCTCTAATAGCAAGAGTAGCAGAGGTGTATATTTTTTTATCCCATCTGTCTAAAGCTCGGGAATCCCTATCTGAGGGGGTGGGATTCTTAGCTGAAGTTGCTTTAATTCCTTTAGGTCCTTGAGAGATGACCTCTGGGTTAGCAGTAGGATTTTTGAAAAGAAATTTGTGAGAGTCAGGGATTCCAATACCTCTCAGGTTTCCTGGGAGCAGGAGGAAGGCCATCAGGAGTCAAACAGGATTTCATAAAAGCATCAACAACAACATTCACGACAGGAGGAATGGTCAAAGGTCTGTGCTGTGGTAAAATTCCGAGTCTCTTTTTTTTTTTTTGACTGAGGATAGTCCTGACATTCCCATTGGAAATGCTCCCTTAAAGTATGAAGGGTTTCACCAAATGAAAAATCCTCGGGTGGGGAGGCAGAAGGACTGGATTCCTCTGCATCAGAATCCTCATAAGCAGAGAGGGGTTACATGTCTTCATATTCAGAACGAAGCATCAGAGTCATCGGACTCTTGTTCAGATAAAACTACTGGGGACAAGTCTCTTTCTTTTGGAAGGGATAGCCTGGCATCCCCTAATAAGCATAATAAGGTCTTCCGCCATTTTAAGCATTTGAGATTGAGGCAAGGAAGCAGGTGCCTGAGCTTGGGTCGTTGTTTTTTGGGCGTTGTTCGTACCCTGGACCTTAAAAACTTGGTAGTTTTAAAAAGAACTGAAGACGTGAAAGAAGTTGTCGGTTTGTGTCGAGTATTGGTAGTGCAGGGAAACTAAGCTGCATGAGGAATGAGAGACATGAGCAGGTAAGGCAGCACAAAGCAGACAAACAATAAAAAAGCAAACAAAGGTGTCACTGACACAAATATGTGAACAATGTGACTTAATGTACAATCAAAGAATGTACAAAGAGAGGGACAGAATGTGAAAACAAACCAGAGACTGGAAACAATACAGAAAAAAAAAAAAAAAAAGAAAATAGAATGCTTACAATGATCATGCATGCAGAATGCAAATGATAAGAGGCACACACAGAATTTATACATGACACAAAGTACAGTTGTGTACCTACCATAAATGTAGATGTTCAAGTGTATTCACTGTTGCAGTCAATACACTTGGGTTACCCTGCCAGCAGGCAACCTGCAGTCGGCCTGAATTCCAAAGTCCTGGTCCGGCGTCGGTTGCTGTCACTTCTTCACTGAAGTCAGTGCGCCAGGGGTATAAAAGATGCAGCCGACGCCATTTTCTTCAGTTTTTCTTGCCCCAGATGTCAGGTGCCCCCAAAAGGGTAGGCTATAAGAATTATGATCATAAAAAGGCATGCACATAACCTTCATCTACAAGCAAATACACCACATAGGTTGCATAGAATAGATAGGTACAGATAAGTCCCAGCAAAGAAAAAGGGGGTTGGTGGGAGGGAAACCTGGACTGCAACAGTGAATACACTAGAACATCTACATTTATGGTAGGTACACAACTGTACTATGTTCATCGTGTTTCACTGTTGCAGTTAATACACTTGGGTTGAATCCCAAAGCTGAGGTTGGGCGGCTGAGCCTAAATAGAGTTTGGAGTGGCTATGAGGCCCTGCAGAACTGCAGTGGCAAAGCCTGCTCTGGATTTAGAGTAGAGAGGTAAATGGTAGTGCCTTGTAAAAGTGTGCACTGAAGTCCATGTTGCAGCCTCCAAAATATCCTTGGTTGGTACTCCTCTGAGGAAGGCTGCTGAAGTGGCTGCTGCTCTGGTAGAATGTGGCCTAATGCACTTGGGCACTGATTTGCCATGTTGTGAATAGCAGAAACGAATGTAGTGGCCTATCCATTTTGAAATAGTCTGCTTTGAAATGGCTTTTCCTTGGGAACCTGCAGCATATGCCACTAAGAGTTTCTCAGTCTTTCTGAAGGTTTTAATCTTGTCCACCAAGTAAAAGCGTAACTGTCTGTGTATGTCCAAAGTATGCAGAAGTCTCTCCCCCTTACTCTGTGGGTTTGGATAAAAGGTAGGCAAATGTATGGTTTGGTTAAGAGCCACGCTGGACACTACCTTAGGCATAAATGTCGGGTTTGTCCTTAGAGAAACCCTGCCCTGATGGAAAATAATAAAAGGTTCCACAGCCATTAGTGCCTGTAACTCTGAGACTCTTCTTGCTGAAGTTATTGCTAGGAAAACAGCAGTTTTCCATGACAAGTATTTTATCTCTGCTGCATTGGCTGGCTCAAAAGGAGGCAGTGTGAGTTTTTCCAAAACAAAATTGAGGTCCCATGTAGGTATTGGAGCTCTCCTTGGAGGTCTTATGTTTTTGGCTCCTCTGAGAAACTGTCTTAGCAGTGGATGACAAAAAATAGGTGGGTCCGTATTGCAATGAGCTGAAATGGCAGAGGCATGGATCTTAATTGATGAGAAGGATAGGCCTTTGTCCAGCATCACAGTTAGGTATTGCAAAATCTGAGGAATATTTGGTTCAAACGAGTCAATTCCCTGCGCTTGGTTCCAAGCACAGAATCTCTTCCATTTTTCTGCATAAGATTTTCTGGTGCTGGACCTCCTGGCCTCCAAAGTAACATCCATAACTGCTTTAGAGAGAGGTGTGTTCTGAATGATTACATCATCCGCCATGCAGCCAGATTTAGGGTTCTGAGTTGGCTGTGCAGGATCTGATTGTTCTGTTGGGTCAGCAAATGAGGTATTAGAGGCAATGTCCAGGCTGGGCCTTGAGACAAGCTCTTTAGGATTGGGTACCAGTGCTGGCGTGACCAGTCTGGGGCAATCAGTATCATTTTGGCTTCTCTTGTCTGACCTTTAGTAGTACCTTGGAGAGGAGAGGCAGAGGAGGAGAGGCAGAGGAGGGAAGGCATATACTGTAATGGCTTTCCAGCTGAATGAAAGGGCGTCCACTTTCCATGCTTGCTTGTGATAAGTCTGAGTGCAGAATCTCTGTAGCTGGCAGTTGTGAGGGGAGGCGAATAGATCTATGTCTGGGCATCCCCATTTCCCTGTTATCAAGTTGAAGATTTGCGGATCCAGTTTTCACTCGTGAGGATCCATGAGGTTTCTGCTTAGTTCGTCTGCCAAAGTATTTGTCTTTCCTGGCAGGAACTGTGCTTGCAGATGTACTTGATAAGTCAATGCTGTGTTCCACAAAGTCATGGCTTGCCTGCAGAGGGGGTAGGAATGTGTGCCCCCTTGCTTGTTTATGTACCACATGACTGTAGTATTGTCCGTCTTTATCAGTAGTTGTCCTGGATGAAGTAGGTCCTTGAAGGCTGTCAGGGCATTTTGTACAGCTAGCATCTCTTTTTGATTAATATGAAGATGCATTTGGTTTGTGGGCCATGTGCCCTGAATACATTTTCCTGCCATGTGTGCCCCCCAGGCATAATCTGATGCATCTGTTGTTAGTGTCTGCCTGGCAGTGGGCAGGTGAATGGCTGTCCCTTGTTGTGGTGACAGGCCTGAGCCCACCATTGAAATTCCTGTTGCAGGCAGGGAATGAGAGTAATTACTGTTTCCAGGCTGTGGCAATGTTGAGTCCAAACACTTTTTAGATACCACTGTAGTTTCCTCATATGCAGTCTTACATATGGAATTAGTAGAATGCAGGATGCCATGTAGCCCAGAGCCTGCAAAATTTTTCTTGCAGATAACTGGTCTTTGTTGCCATGACTTTGAAGTAAGAAGTCAGATGCCTTTGTTTGTCTGGCGTGAGCTAAGCCATCTGGGCAGTTGTATTTAAGCTTGCACCCAGGAATATTATCTCTTGAGAGGGCACTAGTTTTGATTTCTTTTCGTTTACTGTGTACCCTAGGCAAATTAGTAATCTTTTTACAAAAGCCAGATGCTGTAATAGAATATCTTTATCCTTTGCCTGAATAAGGCAGTCGTCCAAGTAGGGGTATATTTGAATTCCTCTTTGTCTGCAAAATGCAATTACTGGTGCCAGGCATTTTGTGAAGATCCTGGGCGCAGTAGATAAGCCAAAGGGCAGTGCAGAGAATTGGTAGTGCATTGAGCCAGCTATGAATCTGAGGTATCTTCTGCAAGATTGTCTGACAGGGACATGCAGGTATGCCTCTTTGAGGTCCAAAGTTACAAGCCAAGCCTTCTTGTCCAGCATGGGCAGAAGCTGCTGTAGAGTCAACATTTTGAATTTTGGGACGTCCAGAAAAGTATTTAGAATAGACAGGTCCAGAATTGGTCTCCAGGCTTTGTCCTTTCTTGGTACCAAGAAAAGTCTTGAGTAAAATCCTTGTCCCTGCTCTTGTTGTGGTACTGGCTGAACAGCCCCCATGTCCATGAGAGATGGGACTTGTTTTTGTGCCTCTTGCAATTGATTGCGTGGCAGGTCTAGCATACCTTTTGCCTTTGGAAGGGTGTGAAAGTGGAACCTGTAGCCCTCAGAGACTATATTTACGACCCATTTGTCCTGGGTGATCTTGTGCCCGTTTTGTGAAAAAAGTGCTAGCTTTCCCCCTAAGGGTGCTGCCAAAAAATAAGTGCTTGGCATTGGCAGAGGGAAGTCATTGGGACTGTTTTCTATAAGGCTGTGATTTGTCTTCTCCGCTTTTGGAGGTAGAAGCACCCCATTGTTTGGGCCTGTATGAGCCCTGGGGTTGTTGCCTGCCTCTCAGGTGTCTGAATCTGCCTCTTTGAGGTCTGTCTGACACTGGAAAGGGCCAGTTCCTGCTAAATCTGGGTGGCTGTACCTGTAAGAAATCATTTACCGTCTGCATAGATTTTGCCTTATCCTCCATTTTCTTTAACACCTCCTCTGCCTTAACACCAAACAAAGTATCATGCTGTAATGGAGCATCCAATAATTTTGCTTTAACATGATCAGGCAGATTCTGTTCCTTTAACCAAGCATGCCTTCTAATAACAGAACATGTAACAGCGGCCCTGCACGAGGCCTCCAGTGAATCATAGCCACATTGCAAAGTATGTTTACCTACTTGTTCAGCTGCATGCAATAAATCCTGCAAATCTTTGTTCCCAGTACATTCAGAATTTGTCAACATTTTTTTGCTTTAACAAAGACATTAAGTATTGCTAATATTTGAGCATATGAAAATAGAAGTTATGTTCTTACCATAACATTCCATGTTAGTTGTCTTCTTCTCGCCTTCTTTCTTGCTGGATGGGTTCGGAGCCGACCTCGGCTCCGACTCGGCCACTCTAAAAGCTCGAGAGTTGGTTCCACCGGCTCGAGGCTCCCCTTATATCCCACAATGCTAGGCGGTATTACCTCAGATCTCATTTGTAAGCTATGCCCAGCCAAAAATAACTCCAGAACCACTGGAAAAGGGAAAAGAACCCACCTCTATAAAAGGAAGGGAAGAAGGTGACCTGAAAACCTGAAGAAGGAATATATGCACAGAATAGCATATACCTGTGTACAATAGAGGTGGTAGAAAGAGAGGTCACAATCAAACTCCTCTAGGTCTGTCCAGGCTAGGGGGAAGGAGGGTGGGGCCTTAAGAAAGAAGGCGAGAAGAAGACAACTAACATGGAACGTTATGGTAAGAACATAACTTCTATATGTTAAGTTGTCAATCTCGCCTTCATTCTTGCTGGATGGGACCGCGTCCCTAGCACCTTGTCCCGGGTGGCCTATCGGAACAGACTCTTGAGAACAGTGGAACCAAAGTTAGCTCTATGTCTAGAAGCTAAATCCAACTTGTAATGAGAAATGAAAGTGTGAGGAGTAGCTCAAGTAGCCGCTGCACAAATGGTGTCAATAGGCAGCCTGTCTTGGAAGGCTATAGAAGTAGCCAAAGCTCTGGTGGAGTGAGCCTTAGGTTTGTTAGGCAGCTTTTGGTGTCTAATTTCATAAACAAGGGAAATCAGAGATGTTAGCCATCTGGATAGTGATACCTTGGAAACAGAAAGTCCCTTTCTGCCTTCTGCATAAGAGACAAACAACTGGTCAGTTTTTCTGAATTGTTTGGTCCTATCCAAATAGTACCTTAACTGACGATGAACATCTAGCCAATGCAATTTTTGTTCAGACCTGTTAGAATATTCTGGAAAAAACACAGGGAGGTCAATGGTTTGATTTAGGTTAGACGCAGAGGCTACTTTAGGTAAAAAAGACGGGTTGGTTCGTAAGGATACCCTGTCTTTATGGAACAACAGATATGGTGGTCGACAGCTGAGTGCATGAAGTTCTGAAACCCTTCTAGCTGAAGTAACAGCTACCAGAAAAAGAGTCTTCCATGATAGCAATTTTAATGAACAGGAAGCTGCAGGTTCGAAAGGGGGAAGAATCAAAGAAGTGAGAACTAAATTAAGGTCCCAAGAAGGAGGAGGATTTCTTATAGGAGGTCTGAGTAGAAAAACTCCTTCAAAAGGCTTTGCAAAGCTTGTGAGACATGATGGCAGAATCTGAAATGCCCACATGAAAGTTAGATATAGCTGCCAATTGGACTTTGAGAGTAGAAGGAGATGAACCTGCGTGAAAGAGTTCAGCTAGAAAATCAAGAACTATTTGGATGGGAGCAGTGAAAGGATCTAAGTCCCTTCCTTGAGCCCAACAGGCAAAACGTTTCCATTTACTAAGATAAATCTTTCGAGTGGAAGATTTATGGGAAGCTATTAAAATATCTCGAACAGTGTGAGATATTTGAGGAAGCCTGGCTAGGGTAGGAACTGGAGGAACCAAGCAGTGAGGTTCAATGATGTTAGGGAGCGATGAAACTGACCCGACTGATGGGTCAAAAGATCTGGAACTAGGTCCAGATGCCAGGGTTGCTCCAACAGAAATTGATGTAGAAAGGGGAACCAAACCTGCCGAGGCCAGTAAAAAGCAATGAGGATCAATGATGCCTTCTGAGCGATAGCTTTCTGTATCACTTGAGAGATTAGTGGGAAGGGAGGAAATGCATACAGAAGTCCCCGGGGCCAAACTTGGACTAGAGCGTCTCTGCTGGGCTGGCCTGGTAACGGGAATAGGGTGAAATAATCTCTGCACTTGCTGTTTTGGGGAGTAGCGAAAAGGTCGCAGCAAGGCTGACCCCACTTGAGAAAAATTTTCTCCACAATAGAATCTTTCAGAGACCACTCGTGAGGCATGAGGATAGCTCTGCTCAACTTGTCCGCGATTTGATTGGACTTCCCGGGGATGTGCGTTGCTATCAGAAACCGCTGAGAAGAAATCGCCCATTGCCACAGTCTGAGAGCTTCTCGACATAGGTGATAGGACCTGGTTCCGCCTTGTTTGTTGATATACCACACTACAGACATATTGTCCGTCTGAGTTGCTATCATTCCCAAGGGAAGAGAGTCTTGAAGGGCTTGCAATGCTAAAAGCACTGCTCTCATCTCTAGAACATTTATATGCAAGTGGCATTCGTCTGGTTGCCATATGCCCTGGACAGTTCTGCCCTGATAATGCCCCCCCCACCCGATCAGGGAGGCGTCCGTTGTCAGAGTAGCAACCGGAGGGGAAGGAACAAAGGGTCTTCCCAGGGAGAGCTGAGGGGAAGACATCCACCAAAGAAGATGATTCTTGCATGCTTGCGTAATCATGATGGTGTGAGACATCGGAAGTTGCTGGTATGACCATTGTGTGAAGAGCATCCATTGAAGGATTCTCATGTGGAATCTGGCTAATAGAAGTAGAGGGATAGCAGCCGCCATAATCCCCAGTACTTTCAGAACTAACATGGCTTTGACTCTGTTGCTGTGGAAGAGAAGAGAGACCATTTTGCGTATGTCTGCTATTCTTTGATCTGTCAGTCTCGCAGACATGTTGACTGTGTCTAGATTTGCGCCTATGAAGGTAATAGCATGACAAGGCGACAAAACAGACTTTTCGCAATTTATTGAGATGCCTAACTTTTGACAAATGCGAAAGGTGTAGTCTCTGGCCATTAACAGAAGATGCTTGGTAGGAGCTGTAAGGAGCCAGTCGTCCAAATATGGAAACACCTGGAATCCTTGACGTCTCAGGTGAGAAGCTACCACTGCCATGCATTTGGTAAACACCCGGGGGGCAGTGGTGAGACCAAAGGGCAGGGCTCTGAATTGAAAGTGACTGGTTCCCAGCCGGAAGCGGAGAAATATCCTGGAGCGTCTGTTCATTTTTATATGATAGTATGCATCCTGGAGGTCTATAGAGCACATCCAGTTTTTCTTTCCCAAAAGGGGAAGGATGGATTGTAGCGTGACCATCCGAAATCTTGTTTTCTTGACCGACTTGTTCAAGATACTGAGATCCAAAATGGGTCTCCAGTCCCCTGTTTTCTTTGGAACCAAAAAGAATTTGGAGTAGATTCCGGATCCTTGCTGGTCTGCTGGTACTGGTTGAATGGCTCTTTTTGCAAGCAACTTTGAAATTTCCAACGCTGCTTGATCCCTTTGAGCGGGTGGAACATCTGGGAGGGATTTTTTTGATTGATTTGGAGTACGAAAGAACGGAATGGAATAGTCTTCGGAAATGATGGACTGTACCCACTTGTCTTGAGTTAGGGATCGCCAGGCTTCTGGGTACAGTGACAATCTTCCCCCGATTGCCTCCGAAGGTGGACAGTCAGGCAACACCTCAGGGATGCTGAAAGGGCTTATCGGAGAAGGTTTCTCGATTGCCCTGGTTCTGCGGACCCCCCCTGCCTCTAGGGCGACGTCTACCATTATTGTTCCCCCCTCTGCCTCTGGCGGGGAACCGACTCTGTGCGTCAGGCAAAGTCCCTTGAGATTGTTTGCAGAACCACATTTTCCCACTTTTCTGGCCTTTGGGGTAAGGCCTAGAAGGAGTAGAAAAACGGGCTCCGACGGCAGAAAGAGTCTTGCCATCCGTCTCGCACCTAGTCAAGGTTTCTTTCACTTGAGGACCAAAAAGAGATGATCCATCAAACGGGGAATTAGTGAACGACGTTTTAAAGGGGTCCGCAAAGTTGCATAGCCGCATCCAGGCATGCCGGCGTAAGGCCACACCTGTCCCTGCGGCTCTGCTCGCTCCATCAGTCGCATATGAAAGGAGGCGCATGGAGGAGTTAGCTATAGAATTCAGGGTAGCCAGCTGAGTGTTCATCTTGTCCTGAAAACCCGCAGCTGTAGGATCCTTCAACATGTCACTCGCTTCCTTGATCAAGTAAAATGGCATAGGTAGTTCAGCGAACGCATTGCAAAGGTCGCTGACGAGAACATCCGCTTCCCGTACCTGTCCATAGACCTAGATTCCTTGTTAGGTGGATGGACAGGCACCGAAGGATCAGCTAGTTCCTTCTTAGTGGCAGCAGCTACCACCATAGCATCCACAGAAACTCCCTTGGTCAGAAATTGTTTATCTGCTGGTGCCGTGATAAATTTTGAGGGTCTCCTGGGGGTGGGGTCCACTGAATCAGGAGCCGTCAATGCCTTTTTTGCTACCACCTGCATGAGGGGGTCAAAGGGGGGGGACACCCAGGAGGTGGAAGGGCGAGCCAAACGCCTCAAGATACACAGATTCATCCTCCGAAGGGCTAAGGGCTGGCCAATTTCCCCTCTGTTTCAGGATTTCTAGAATGTCTGCAAAGGAGACATCTTCAGAAGGGGAACGGGGGGAACCCTCGGAATCCTCTAAATCAGAGGTGACAGACTCAGGTGAGTCTATGTGTTTCCTCTTACACTTTCTCTTCCTAGGGGGCTCTTCTGCCAATTCAGGAGAGGCCTCGGAAGAGGATGAGATCCCCACAGGGGATTCTTGAGGAGCTGGCTCTCTGCGGTCTGGGATGAGGGAGTGAGTAGACATGACCTGAGGCACCGAAGAAGGAGGGGCGGACGGAGCCGACTGTGGAGTTGAACCAGGTTCCAACACACTCCGCATGACCTCGAACGCACCCCTGTCAGGCAGAACCAGAGGCCCCCGCTCCGAAAAGCTGAGGACCCCCCTCGGCACCGACAGTGATGGTTCCGAGGCCGATATCGGAGCCGAACTCACCAGCGCCGAAGCACCGAGAGGGAGAGCGGGGTTGGACAAGGGTCCGATGCCACTCACCCCCTCGGAGCCGACGAGGGAAGTCCGGCGCCGAGATTCTTCTAAGGAAGAAATCGGAGCCGATGACGGAGCCGAAGACATTTGTATCGGCTCCGACGCTACCACAGTCTCGGTTCCGAAACGCTCCGGCTCCGAGCTCAAAGGAGTCGGAGGAGGAACATATTGAGGAACAGGGTCAGGCATCGACTGAGGAGTCGGGCTCTGAAGCATTTGGGCCAGTGCCTCGAACTTAAGAAGTCGACTCACTACCCTCTGAAGGTCATGGTCCAAAATCCTCGATGACCTAGAGGAGTGAGATCTATGGCTCCGTTCAGACAGCAAGGGAGATGCTGGAGCCAAATGAACAGAGCCAAGGGACGGTGACCTAGACCTCTTTCTAGATGTCGGCTCCGATGGTCTAATCGGAGCCGACACAGGAATTTCCAATGCCTCGGCTCCAGCCGGAGCCGAGGAAACCACAGAAGCTGCAGTCTGAGACTCATCGGCTCCAGCAGGAGCCGATGTAGCAGGAGGTTTCGAAGCCTTAGGCTTCGACTCAGAAGCTGGAGTCGAGGACCTAGAAGCCTTAGAGGGTTTGCCTGAAGTAACAGTAAGGGAACCCTCAGGCTTAAGCAAACCTCTTAAAATAAGTTTATTTTTTCTTTCCTGCAGGACTCTGGGGCTGAAGCCATGGCATACAGCACAAGAGTCCTGCAGGTGTAAAGGTCCCAGGCAGTAAACACAAGAAGTGTGACCGTCTGTCAGAGACATTTTCTGACAGCACGAGTCACACTTCTTGAAGCCTGAGACCTTTGAATCCTTGGACATTTTCAAGGAACCGAAAAGTGTAACCACCACACAAAAACACAAACACACCGATTACACTATGAGAAATAAGTTTAAACTAAATTAAAACTAATAAAATTAGTTAGTTAGTTTAGGTTTTATGTATTTATATATCCCTACCAAAAACACATACACTCCACAATAAGGGATAGCAGGGCCCGAAGGCCTAAGGAAAGAACTTATAAGTTCTTGAGGGAAAAAAGGGGAATAAAGGGTAGAAAAAGATAAAAATCCACTAAACTAAGGGAAATATGAGAAAACTAAGTTAAAAGGGGGTTTAAATTAGCCAATTAGACTGATCTAATGAACTGACCTGAGCCGGTAGAAAAACAACACCTCGATCGCTGTAGCGGCAAACAAGATCTGAGGTAATACCGCCTAGCATTGTGGGATATAAGGGGAGCCTCGAGCCGGTGGAACCAACTCTCGAGCTTTTAGAGTGGCCGAGTCGGAGCCGAGGTTGGCTCCGAACCCATCCAGCAAGAATGAAGGCGAGATTGACAACTTAACATCTGACAATTTAAAGTCCTTACAGCCAAGGTAGCAGAAGTGCAAACTTTTTTCCCCCATCTGTCCAAAGCCCTAGAATCTCTGTCTGAGGGGACAGGGTTTATGGCAGAAGCCAGCCTTGACCCCTTTGGACCCTGTGAGATAGTTTCTGGGTCAGCAGCAGGGTTTTTGTAAAGAAATGTATGGGTGTCTGGGACCCTGTAGTATCTGTCCGGCTTGACAGGGGCAGGAGGTAAAGAGTCTGGAGACAGGCCGGACTCTGAGAATACATCATCTACTATGTCTAGAACAGGGGGATTTGCAAGAGGTCTGTGCTGAGGAAGTAAAAGAAAGTCTCTAAGTCTTTTCTTAGAACCGGAATAATCCTGGCTCTCCCAATGGAAATGCTCCCTCATGGTATGCAGGGTTTCCCCAAAAGAATAGTCCTCCGGAGGAGAAGCTGAAGGAATAGAATCTTCAGTATAAGAATCCTCATAGGGAGTAACAGAATATCCCTGATCAGAAGAGGAATCAGAGGAAATGGAAACCTGATCAAAGGAATCATATTCAGTGTCTTGCCTAGGCCTCTTATCAGGAGGGGGGTGGGAACCCCTGATCAAAGTAATTAGGTCTTCAGCCATTCTGAGCATCTGTTTCTTCGGCATAGAAGCCTGTCCTGGAGAATGCTGTATCGGTTTCCTTGTCTTAAAAACTGTTTTAGACTTTGTCTTGGATGCTGAAGTAGGCTTTATATAAAGTTGTGTAGGTCTGAAGACACCCTCAGAAGCCGATGCCTGCTCAGCGGCTCTGGACCCATCTGAGGGATTAATTTCCGAAGGGCCAATACCTTGAGTATCCAGAGGCCTAGCTGTCTCCACGTGGGAGTCGGAGGCGGCCTGTGGCTCTGAGGTAGCGGGAGTCAGGGGCTGCGAAAGCACCTCACTGAGCACCGGCGAACCAGTGACTGGCCTAGAAGAGGCTTTGTCGTCGGTTTTGGACCTCGGATGCTTGTCCTTGTCCTTGCATTTTTTTATGAATTCCGGTCGTCGGTTGTTCCGACGGCATTATGTAGTTAAACCTTCTGCCAAAATAATGAAAAGCAAAATCGTACCGGCGCTTAATAGTGCGTTGGTTAAATCTAGCACAAAACCGACAACTAGCAACGTCGTGGTCAGGGCCCAGGCAAGGAATACAGTAAGAGTGGAAATCCTTATGAGGTATTTGCTTCCCACAAGAAATACAATTGTTAACGTTTTCTGACATCGGTCTGGAGCAAGAAAAAAGTTTCCCCAACGGGGTACTTGGCTTTATTGAAGACTTCGGATCTGAAATTCGATTTAGAAAATCTCAGGCACTTGCAAACTGCTTTTGCTTCGGGCACCACGCGGCAAGAAAGACTGAAGAAAATGGTGTCAGCTGCATCTTTTATACCTCTGGCGCACTGACGTCAGGGAAGAGGTGACAGCAACCAAAGCCGGACCAGGACTTTGGAATTCAGGCCGACTGTGGGTTGCCTGCTAGCAGGATAACCCAAGTGTATTGACTGCAACAGTGAAACACAATGAGCATCTACAGTTACCCACACTTACCCACAGCAATTTACTAATGTATATGACACCCCCTGCATGTACACACTATCATATTTCAGTAGACAGAAACTCCAACATAATTCCAACTGTAAATAAAATGACATTTCTGTACACCATCATAGGGAGCCATAATACTGTCAACATATGCAAGGCCTATAAAAGTGGTTATGGGGCAGGGTAGTGAAGTAGCTGGTGTCCATTCAGACACATGCAGCTGCAATGCTACCCATCACACCTGTATTAGATCTTAGTAAACAGTACACCTTACTCGCATGGGATATTGCGAGCACTTGCCTCCAGTGCCTCTGCAATCCTCAACATAGCTTGCATTAACTTGGTATCTACCTGATGTTGAACCTTAAACATACCTATATGGGCCACAAGTATCTTCTTGCTGGTTGGTTGGGTTCGGAACCAAGCATCGGTTCTGACTCGGCCTAATACTAAAGCTCGAGAGCTTCCATTAGCTCGAGGCTATACCCTATCTCATCATGCTTAGGGAAAATAACCCAGATCTCGTTTGCAATAACAACACACCTGAATTTTATATACCAAAAATCCCAAACGTAATAGCTATTAGTGTATGCCTCATGAGGCAGAAGGGAAGCAGAGAACACACTTTGCAACCAATCACAATTTCCTCTCGATCCTCCAGGAACAAAGATTGGGGGAAGGCGGGTAGGGACGCAAGAATGAAGGCGAGATTATGGACAACAAACATGGAACATTATGGTGAGTACATAACTTTTTAATGTTATGTTGTCCTATCTGGCTTTCATTCTTGTTGGTTGGGACAGTGTCCCTAGCACCTTCTTCTTGGTTGGCTCAAGGGAATAAACTCTTCAGAACAGTGGAACCAAAGGAAGCCCCTGTTCCGAGAGGCCACGTCTACTTTGTAATGAGTGATAAAGGTATGGGATTTGACCCATGTGGCTGCAGCACAGATTGAATCCATAGGTAATCTGGCCTGAAAAGCAGTCAAAGTTGACACGGCTCTTGTTGAGTGGCCTCTAATCTTTCCTGGCAGTTATCTATCTTGGGAATTATATGCGTGGATAACAGTGTCAGTAAGCCATTTTTGACAACATAATTTTTGATATCGGAGCACCTTTTGTTATCTGAAAATGAGACGAATAACTGGGTGGACTTTCTAATCTCCTTTGTTCTATGCAAATAGAAGAGTAACTGTCTGTGTACATCCAATTGGTGTAGGGAATATTCTGCCTTGTTGCCATAGTTTGGAAAGAAAACAGGCAGGTCAATGGATTGATTTAAATTGATTTCAGAACAAACTTTAGGAAGAAACTTAGGATTTGTTCCAAGAGAGACTCTGTCTTTGTGAAAAACCAAGTAGGGAGGGCGTACGGACGGAGCTTGAAGTTCTGAAACCCTGAAGTAATGGCTACCATAAAGGCCGTTTTCCAGGTTAGAAATTTTAGTTATCAAGAGGAAGCTGGTTCGTATGATGGGAGAATCAGCATAGTCAGTACCAAATTAAGGTCCCAAGGAGGTGGTGGTTTTCTTATTGGAGGCCTTAATAAAAATGTACCTCTCATAAAGGCTTTACACAAGCTGTGAGACATTATTTTTGATCCCATGTCTCCTATGTGGTAGTTAGATATGGCGATAATTGTACTCGTATGGTAGCTGCTGCTGCGCCTTCATTAAAAATTTCTGCTAAGAACTCTAAAATTGTACTTTCAGGGGCTGTGAAGGGATCTATGTGATTCTGTGAAGCCCAACCAGAAAATCTTTTCCATTTGCTAGCATAAAGGTTTATAGTTGTTTCTTGGTTCTTGTGAGTGGATGTACAGTTGTTGACTTATGAGCTAAAACTAGAATATATCTCTCTGCAGGGGATATGTCTGGAAACCTGGCTAATAATGTAAGTGTAGCAGTCAAGCTGTCAGTTTGAGGGTCTGGATAGAGGGATTGAGTGTTCCTAACTGATGAGTCAGAAGATCTGGTACCGGGTCCAGAATACATGTCTCTTCTTGGAGATGGGGCCACAGGAAGGGAAAGCAGACCTGACAAGGCCAGTAAGGAGTGATGAGTATTAACCTGCAACTCAGTGCTTTGGCTTTCTGTAAAACTTTGGGGATTAAAGGGAATGGGGGAAAGGCATAAAGGAGTCCCGGGGACCAATCATGAATGAGTGTATCCCTTGGAAACTCCCCCAGCAGTAGAATTAGGGCAAGGTAGCTACTGGATTTGGTGTTCATGGACGTGGCAAACATGTCGCAGCAAGGCTGGCCCCACTTGCGAAAAATCTGGTTCACAATTTCCTGTTTTAAGGACCACTCGCGAGGCATAAGAATTGCTCTGCTCAATTTGTCTGCTATCACGCTGGATTTCCACGGAATATGTGCTGCAGTCAGAAAGCATTGAGAGGAGACTGCCCACTGCCATACTCTTTGAGCCTCTTGACCTTGTCTGTTGATATACCACAACACTGACTTGTTGTCTGTCTGTATTGCAATTGTGCCCAGTGGAAGAGAGTTCTGGAATGCCTGCTATGCCAGAAGCGTTGCTCTCATCTCCAGGACATTGATGTGTAAGTGGTATGCGTGTTCCTGCCAAGTTCCTTGGACGGCCTTTCCCAGATAATGCCCCCCCCCACCCTATCTGGGAAGCATCCGTAGTCACTGTGGCTACTGGTTGAGGAAGAATGAATGGCTCCCTACAATTATGTGCATGGAATGAAGCCACCAATGTAGGTCTTTCTTGCAGGAGTCTGTAATGAAGATCTTGTGGGACATGGGTAACTCCTGCATGGACCACTGAGCAAAGAGGAGCCACTGAAGGACCCTCATAGGAAGACGTGCTAGAGGTACTAATGTTATAGCAGCTGTCATAGTGCCCAAGCCCTTTAGAACCAACCTTGCCTGTACTGTCTTTTTTGAGAGCAAGATGGACACGATCCCGTAGTGTCTGTACCCTGTCGTGAGGCAATTTTGCTACTATGTCTACTGTGTCCAAGTCTGCTCCTATAAACATAATATGCTGTGATGGCAACAAGGGAGATTTTTCGAAATTTATGGTAATGCCCAGCAAAGGTGAACGGTGGTGTCTCTTTCCTTGGTTAGTAGATGCTTGGTGGTGGCGGTCATGAGCCAGTCATCTAAGTATGGAAACAACCAGAATCCTAGACACCTCAAGTGGACTGTGACTACTGCCATGCATTTGGTAAACAACCTGGGGGCTGTAGTGAGAACAAAGGGCAGAGCTCAGAAATGGTAAAGACTGGCACCCAACTGGAAGCATAGATGTCTCCTAGATCACCTGTCCATTTTTATACAGTAGTACACATCCAGGAGATCGAGTGAGCACATCCAATTGTCTTTTCCCCAGAAAGGGGAGTATTGACTGCAGTGTCACCATCCGGAACTTTGATTTATTTATGTAGTTGCTCAGCCTGCTGAGATCCAAGATGGGTCTCCAGTCCCCTGTTTTTTTGGAACTAAAAAGAACCTTGAATAAGTTCCGGATCCGGTTTGGTCTTCGAAGGCTTCCTGGATGACTCTTTCTTAGCAACGTTTGTATCTCTAGAGTTGCTTGATCCCTTTGACCAGGTGGAATGTCTGGGATTGATCTTGTTTTTGGTGGTGGGGTGGAGAAGGATATGTTATATCCCCTGGATATTACTGACTGTACCCATTTGTCTTAAGTGATATTTAGCCAGGCCTTCGGGTACAGTGAAAGTCTGCCCTCGACTGCCTGTAGAGGTGGACAGGTGGGCCTCCTTTCAGGAGCGCTGGAAGGGTCTGCCAGAGAATGCATCTCTGTCGCCCTGGTTTTGCGGACCCCCACTGCCGCAAGGTCGGTGTCTTCCATTGTTATTTTCCCCTCTGCTTCTGGAGGAAGATTCACCAGGTGCGTCTGGCGAACCTCTGAGATTTGCTGAACCGCATTTTTCTGCCCTTTTGGCCTTTGGGATAAGGCCTGGTAGGGAAGGAAAAACATACTCCCACAGCAGACAGAGTTTTGCCTTCTTGGTCGCACCTGGTCAGAATCTCTTTAACCTTAGGCCAGAACAAGGATGAGCCGTCAAAAGGGGCATTAGTGAAGGCAGACGAAGGGCTCAGAGAACTCACAAAGGTGCATCCAGGAATACCTCCTCAGAGCAATTCCTGTAACAGCTGCCCTACTTGCACCATTGGCTGCATAATAAATGAGCCGAATAGAGGAGATGACTATTGAATTTAAGGTAGCAAGCAAACCCCTCCAGCTGTGGAACCTTGGAGGATATCTTCTAGCTCCTTTAGGAGAACTCTCTGAAGTCTGGTAAAATGTGTTAAATAGTTCAGGGATCTGAGTGTAAAAGCTGCTGACGAAAAAGTCCGCTTCCCATACCTGTCCATCATTTGAGACTCCTTATTTGGCAGATGGACAGATGAAGTCTCAGCTAACTCCTTTTTGGTGGCTGCCGCCACCACCACCATAGCATCTACTGGGACGGAGCAGTTATAAATTTGTTGGGCCTCCTCGGAACAGGTTCCACAGATGATTCTTTAAAGCCCCACACCTTTCAACTAATAACGTTGAGAAGCTGGTCAAAAGGCAGAGACACCCAAGAGGTGGAGGGTCGAGAACAAAGTGCCTCCAGGTATATGGACTCATCTTCAGAAGGGGTAAGGGACTTCCAGCCACCTCTCTACTTCAGGATCTCTAGGATGTCTGAGAAGGAGACATCATCAGAAGGTGACTGTGGGGACCTTTCTGTATCATCCAAGTCCACATCTGAAGTGACTGACTCCTCAGGGGAGTCTAGATGTTTCTTCTTACACGTTTTCTTCCGAGGGACCCCCGAGAGGGATCCTCTGGTGAGGTTTCGGAAGAGAGGGACTCACCCAATAGGGCATCCTGGGGCACTGGTTCTCTACACCTGGGGGGGGGGGTGATAGAGAGGCAGACATCAGCCCTTTTGGTGGAAGAGTGCTAGGATCTGTGAGTGGAGCCATCGAGGGTGACAGCACACTCTTCATCACCTCGAAGCCACCACGACCCGGACCCGAGGAAGCCTCTGGCTCCAAAGAGCCAGGAAACTCCTTTTCCACCAAGAAGGTGGGCTCCGAGGCAGATGTAGGCGCTGAGCTCACCTGCGCCGATGCTACAAGAGGTGGATTCGGATCCGACAGGGGTCCGATCCGAGTCTCCTCCCCAGACCCAATGGGAGAGCGTCGGCTCCCAGACCCTTTTGACCAAAGGTGGTATCGGAGAGGTCGGAGCAGAAGTTGGGACCAAAAATCCTGAGGTGAGTCTTGGGCCCGACAGTCCCACCACAAACACATCTAAGCACTCCGGCTTCAAAACCACTTGGGTCGGAGGAGGAACAGAAGATGGGGCAGAAACAGAAGTCAGTTCCAATTCCTATTGGGCTTGACTCGAAAGGATCTTGGCTAGAGCCGGAGTCCGAATTAACCTCTTGACCACCAGCGCTACATCGTCATCCGATAGACTCCTGGATGATCAAGAGGACGGGGAAGAGGATTTTATACTGCCAGCCACAGAGTGTAAGATGGGTGACTGGGGGAGTGAGGAGACCAGCTTCAAGATTGGGGACTGGCTCCGTATATGACTCCTAGTCGGTTCTGATAAAACTGGTGGAACCGAAGGCACAGTCTTTTTGGGTCCGAAAGCCTTCGGGTCCGAAGTCGAATCCTTCTATAGCTTTTTAGCCAGCTCAGAAGCAGGAGACAAAGAAGCCTTTTTAGTAGACTTGTCCGATTTTGGTGTCTAGGATGATTTTGACAAGGTCTGATTCCCTTCTAGAGCTCCCTTAATCATCAGTTTGTTTCTACGTTCCTACAGCACCCTGGAACTGAAACCATGACAGACAGAACATGAGTTTTGGAGGTGCACTGCACCTAAACAGTAGACACAATTAGTGTACCCATCGGTTAAGGATATTTTCTGAGCACAGGAGTCGCACTTTTTGAAGCCTGACTCCTTCACTTCTTTGCCTTCCTTGGACATAGTAACAAACACAGCAACAACAAGAACACTGCCCAAGAACTAGGTAAGATACAGAGACAATAATGCTAGCAAAACAACTATCAGTTATGAAACACCACACTAAGCAAAAGGTAATTATATAAATTCTACTCTGCCTTTTTTTTTTTTTTTTTAAAAAACACTCAAGCAGGGGAGAGAAAAGGGCTAGAGAAGAGGTCTCTAACTAAAATAATGATCCCCTCTAGCCCGAGGAGATGTCTATAAGTTAAACGATGAAACCTCTTAGGAAGGGGTAGAAGGAAAGAGTTGCCCTCTAATTTAAATGGACAGAAAGAGAAAGACGAACCCTCTAACTTAAATGGATTTGTTAAAGTTTGAAAGTTTTAAAGTTATAAAGACAGGACAGGGAGTTGTAGGCCTAGCAAAAAGCGACGGCCAGTCACAACAAACACAACAAGCAAGGAAGCTTAGGAATTCACCACAGTGAAACCTCAAAACACTGTCAAATAGTAACACAATCATATATATGCAAATTATTTTGAAACAAATGAATAACATCCAAAAAAGTATTTCACTTAGCCTGAGCCTAGTGAGAATCACCCGATCTAGTTCAGCGGCAAACGAGATCTGGGTTATCTTCCCTAAGCATGACGAGATAGGGTACAGCCTCGAGCCAGTGGAAGCTCTCGAGCTTTAGTATTAGGCCGAGTTGGAACTGATCTTCGGTTCCGAACCCAACCAACCAGCAAGAATGAGGGCGAGATAGGACAACATAACATCATAGCTTTTTCCTGCAAGTCTTTTAATATAACACCAACACAAAGAACTTCCTTTCCTATTCTGTCCTATTACTGCCACAAAGTTCTACATTTATTGCTAAAGCAAACCTCTCCATGAACAAAGGGCAAATACACCAGTTCTTTAGAATTAACAATTCACTACTTAGACATCCTTTTTACTCGGGAGTCTCATACACTTTATGACAAATTTCTCTCTGCTCTTCAGACCATATTTAATACATTTCAGTGCTGTGTAGAACTATACTCTTTGTCACTGAGACAAGGTTGACCCACCATAACAGCATGCAAATCAGACCCTCTTCCTGCATAGTAAGAACAATTAGTAACACAATTTTCCACGTTAAGAACCGTTAGCCTGGTAAGCTGGTTAAAATGGAGTAAGAAAGAACCTAAAGTTAGTCTTGTGAGCTGGTTCAAATGGAGTAAGAGTTAGTTTTTGTAATATAATGTTAAGATCCCTAGGAGGAGCCACCTGTTTTTTAGGAGGCTTTATATGCAACACCACCTTCAAAAACATTTTTGCATGAAACTACAATGAAGGAAAGGGATCTATGGGCTGAAATACTGAAAAGGTCTCATAGCTGCTTGTAGGCACCAGTAAAGCCTGCGGTCGCTATGGGTCCTCCATTCCATTCCCAACTTTAAAATTCAAAGATATGAGGGGGGGTGCTGAAAAGTTCTAAGCCCAACCAAGAAGGGAATGACTTGGAGAAATGAAACTTAAGTTATTCAACATATTCACCCCGAAGTTCAACACACTTGGCCCATCGTGTCTGAAGTTTCTATAACCCTGCCAAAAAAAGTCTGATCACTGAAATACTGCTCCACTGTTGCAGTCACCTCTGAATCACTCAAAAATTACTGCGCTTTCAAACTCTTTTTAAGGTTTGGAAACAGGAACTAAATGGAGCAAGATCTGGTGAGTAAGGTGGATGGTCTAGGCACTCAAACGCCAATTTTGTCAAAACATCTATTGTTTTGCCAGCTCTGTGAACAGGTGCATTGTCTTGCAAAAACAGAACCTTTTTTTCTTTCAATGCCTCCTTTAATCGCCACAGCAACTTACATAAGTATTCTGTATTAACTGTTTGGCCCCTTAGAAGATAGTCATTACAACACCTTCCTGATCCCAAAACACTGTGACCATGGCCTTTCCTACTGACCTTTGGGTCTTGAACTTCTTTGGCCTTGCTGAACCTGAGTACAGCCACTGCATGGACTGTTTTGTCTCAGGATCATAGTGGTGTAACCATGTTTCATCAACAGTAATTATTCATTCCACAATGTTGGCACCAGCTTGACAAAAATGCTGCAAAATCAATTTGGAAGTGTCCACGTGACGTCTTTTATCGTCAGCATTCAAAGATTTTGGCACCCACTTGGTTGACAGCTTCTGCATACCCAGCTGCTCATGGATTATAAACCCAACATGTTCCCTGGATATCTGTAGTGTCTCAGCAAATGTTTTAGCCGATATCCACCGATCTGCCAAAATCAGTCCTGGACATGGTCAACAATTTCAAAAGTTGACACCGAAAGTTTATATATATATTTTTAATATTTGGTACAGATACCTGGTTTACACAAATATGACTTTTTATAATGTCACTATTGAAGTTATTTAAACACTTAAACGTTTTTAGATTTTTTTATTTGATTTGTTCAGTAGACTTGGTTATACCATATAAACTGTCTAGTGATAAACTGATTGTGAATTACAAATTGGTTATAATTAGCTAAGTTAACTGATTGGACTATACATATACATATATATATATATATATATATATATATATATATATATATATATATATGGAATGGCAGTATGGGATACATTGCATCTGATAAAGTCTTTGTTTTTAAGATGAAAACGCAGTGATTGTAGTTAAGTGTTCATGTACTTAGGTTTTAAATAAGTGTGTATTCATTACTTGGCCATGGATTGAGATTTTTTTTTCTTCTTGGTGCTATTTTGGACTTGTTTAGTGGTGATACTACCCACAAAAAGAATTTAACTAGCATCACACCTTCTGTTAGTCACCAGTGATAGCTGCAACTGCCGGATGCCCCCCCCCCCCGACCATCCTTGACTAAAAGGGAGCCCCCACAAAAGCTGCTGTTGGTTAGGGAAAATAGGAGAAATGAGGAGAGAGAAAAAAGATCTTTCTCTAATTACACATTTTATCCTAAACAAGATTGTGATGTGACCCTGTTTGGATAAAGTCAGTAATCAGTTAATGAACAAAAGAGAGGTAAACGCTAGAAATCAGCAGCTGAGAGTGAGCGATCTCACAGCTTACTTGGAATTTTAAGAAAGCAGACACTCACGATCTTCATGGATGGTTTTCTCTTTCCAGGAGTTTTATAAATACTGACAGGTTACTAGATACTACAACTCTCAACTTCCTTGCTCATACACTCTGGCCAAAGCCAAAAATAATGGAGAAGCAAAGGTTCATAATCAAAAACATTACTTAAATATTACCATAATTCACCTAAAAATGAATGGAATAACATTTTGCATCAGAATGCATTTTCACAATAAGAAGTATGAAACTCTAATCTCTGTCATTACAGACTGTCTGTACTCCTGAATGATAAATTTTTATAAGGGACAGAGAAAAATACCAGGCAAAACTGAAAACATTCTGTGAAATCAGTGACAGTGACAGATATGCATTACTCCTCAATGAGGTAAATTAAAGTGACTTACCACTACTGCTGTTTGACTGCTAAAAGGTCAGTTATCTGGTCTGAAAGTCCTAGGTTCACGCAATGTGTTGCAATTTGCTTAAGTTACTGTAAGATGTGTACTACAAAGACTTAAGTTTTGTGTGTGTGTGTGGGGGGGGGGGTATTATTGTGTAAGATTATGAAGCTGTCCATAATTTCTTTCACTTACTGTCACAAACATCATCAGAATTCCCAGTATTTTGTGTGTGAGGTGGCTGTAGTGTACCTAAGAGTATTAAGTTGTAAAAAAATTAATAACACTTACCATTACAAGCACAGACCTTACAAATAATAGGTAGCTACCTATTTTGGCTTGGCACAAGAATGATTTGCGTGAAAGCACTCACTTATTGCCACAGTAGTACAGAGAATAGTACTGACATTTTGCAGTGTTTTACTTTAGTTGAGTTCTTGGCTGTTGCTTTTCCTCTTTGGAGTCTGTGTGCCCACCCTGTCACTGTATGGGTTTACCAGTGACATCTGGTTTCCTCTGGCACTTCAAAGATATGCTGTAGGTGAACCTGCATTACTCTAGAGTCTCTGAAGGTGAGCATGCAGCGTGCACGTGAGTGTTTGTGCATTCTGTGATATACCTGGCTTGTCAGGGACAGGATCATTGTGTGTGTGTAAAATATCACAGATTTTTATCTGTGGACTTGCAATAAGGCTGGACACATACACAACTCTTATGGATAATGGTAAAAAAAAAATTACCTTTCAAAAATAAGATGCAAAATACATCACAGAACATTCAACCCTTAAAGCTTCAAGGAGTCTAGAGGCCTCCACACCCCAAACTGTATAAATGGAATTTGAAATGGACTCAGTGGTGGTCTCTGCCCTCAGGTGCACCCATTCTAAACCCATCCCTGCTCAGAAGTGTGTACAGAAGGTTGCTGTAGCAGGGGGGGATGATGTGGTAATTATTTATTTAATTTTCCCCACAATCAAACATCAGAGGTCTGCACAGGAGGCTATTATAGCTTGCGTTCGCACTAGTGAAAGTTTGGTCAATGATTCTTTTACTTGTCTCACTGACCTCAAGAGGTGTGCAAAGAAGGTCAGTATAATTTGTGTAGGGGTAGAGTGCTGTCTAGAAGCAAAAAGTTGGAATACATTACTGTGATCTTCATTTTTTTTTTTTACACTTTCCAATCACATCAGTCATATATACAGGTGTCTGTCTTTTAAAGGTAGGGATAAGGAGACATGCTATCTATATGTATGAAAGCAGTTGCTTGAAATACATAACTATGGTCATTTCAACCTTTGATTTCATCACAATCTTTACACAAGAAGTATACATTGACTTTTTTTTTTTGGCGGGGAGGGGGGCTAGGAAGACTTTTTTTCCAGATAGGATGTATGATCCTCTCAAATATTGTCATGTTAGTTTATTGTGAGCTACTATTTTGTCAGCTTTGAACATTAAGCCTTGGACACAACTTACGTTTTCTTTGAAAGAACAATACTGAATTCCTTTTCATACTTGTGATTATTGTTCAGGTCCACTTGAGCAAAAGGCTGAGAAAACGCTCTAAAATGTACCCCACAACATCTATAAACCTATGGCTTCTGGGGCCGCCTTGGTTTAATTCAACTATTTCCTACACATTTATTATTGTGCTGTCTTTGTTAGTTACGGTATGTTGAAAGAATGCAAGGAAAAGTAAAACTGAACAACAATGCTGAATTTCTATATGTCTTTCCTAAGTCATACTTTTTTTTCAGGCAATCACCAGATGCAAATGTTGCTTTAAAAAACTGTTAACATGCACTTCAGAGGATCTAGAAAGCAAAGACTTCTAAAAAAAGCTGAAGAATAAAACAAAATGTGAAAAAAAGGAGGAAAAATGTAATGTGCATGGTGTGGGTAACCCAGGACAGGCGTAAAATAAGGGGGAGCACTAGAAGATGTGTGTGGGTGTGGGAGGGGTGAGCAGTAGGCAGTTAGGGGGCATGGAGGCCTTATCCTATGGCTCCATTTCATCTAAGATTGACTATGCATAAACTGCATAAAGGGTTTTCCACTGTAACATCATTGCAACTAAAAGTCAGTTACTGTAAACGTTCTTCTGTGAGATGGGCCAACATGGTATTGTGCAAAGGCCTGTCATAATGTAACAACGTTGTAGTGACAGTTCAGTCTGAGCATAGTACGCTTAAAACTTTGCAGTATGAGCTAAACGGTTGCTCAAGACAAGTGGTAGTTACAGCGCGATACTTATTCCACTGGCAAGTGTCAAGGGAGTCTCCAACTTGGCACTTGCCAGGCACCCATAAAATGTTAACATCAGCCCTGAATGGCCAACAAATTAACCTTGACTGAGGAGTAAGACAGTCCACAGGACAGCAACTCACACAAACACTGCAGAACCACAGAAACATTTGTATCCAACAACTTGAATGAAAGCAGCAAAGAAAAAGAATCCACAACCGGCCACAATCCAAACACAGGTTTAATGAAAAAACGTTTGGAACTCTAGCGCCTCAGCTCTCAGCCTTGCAGGAGTAATACAAATACACAACATTTCACAAACCTTTTTATAGCACCATCAATTAATAAATAAATTATTCAATTACATCATTGCTTCCAATTGATTTCTAAATTTAAATCCACAGGTACCATGGTATTACATTTTAAAATATAAATAAATTCCTTATAAAGAAGTTTCTCCTTAATATCCATACTTCAACAATGTTCATATAAACTTGTTCTAAAACAGAAACTTGCAACAAAGAATAATCACTATCATGTGCTACTTTAAAATGCATAGCAATATTGCTTTCAGTTTTATTATTATTTATGTCCCTTATATCCCTTATATTATTATTTTTTATTCCTCAGAAACATTTGTCTTGAATGGGTGCTTGTTCTTTCATTGGTGTCAACTAGAAAAACCTTTCCATTTAGTAACAAATGATTTTCTAGTAGCAGGATTTGTTGCCTTCTTTAATTACTGCTGTACTTCCTCATAAAAAAGGTGCCTTAAAGGTATTAAGACTCTATCATCCAAGCAGTCAGCTATAATTGTTATGATTGGGATGTATCAAACACCCCTGTTTTTTGTGAGGAGGTTGCATTAGCAGGCCATGGCCATTCCAAAAAGAAAAAAAAAAGAAATACTGTGGGGCCAGAAGGGAATCACCACACTGACCTTTTCGGGAGTCCTTCTGAATCTTCAGAATGACCTGGATAATACTGGAAAGGGTGGATAATACTGGAAAGGGTGGAAAAGTATACAGTAAAATTCCTGTCCAAGGAAAGTAAAAAGGATCCATCTTCCAGGCCTTCAAGGGTAGGAACCTGGAGCAGAATTTCAGACTGATAGCTGAGAGTGGAGGCAAAAAGATGTACTTGAGGTGTTCCACACAGTAGGATCAAATCTTGGAAAACACTCAAAAAACACCTTCACAAAAATTTCTCCATAAACATATAAGCCATGACCAATTCTGGAACAGGAATACCACAGGAACACCACTTCAAGAACAAGTATTTAGTAATACAAAACGTTCTGGTACCTCGGCGTCTTGCCTTCTAATGGAACAATTCTAAACACAGCTTTTGTCCTTATAAATGTATACACCACCACCAGCATGCAAAGTCTCAATAATAATCTGTGTGGCTTAAAATTCACTTTGGATACTGATAGATCTAGTGTTACATTTGTGGATGTGGTACTTTATGTAGATAATAAGAATAGCATCCAGTTTAAACCACATAGAAAATCAACTGTTGTTAACAATTTTCTATATGCTACTAGCATGCACCCCTCACATTTGATACAGTCCCTGCTCTTTGAACTGAGGTGTCCTATAAACACCCCATGAAAATGATCCTGTGAGAATTAATCATACAAGACATCTGAATATTTTCCTGGAATCCTATGTAACATATCCCTTACCCAAGTGAGAAATTCTTGTCACCTTCAAAAACACACTAAAAAAAGGTGATTTGCCTAAATAAGGAAAAAATGTGAACACCTTGCAGTCTGCAATAGGTTATCACAGGAGCTAGACATTTCATAAATACCCTTATAACAGATAAACCATATGGTAATGCAGAATAACTGCTAATGTAATCCAGAAAAAAAAAAATGTTTAGAGACTTCTAAAATGTAGATCTAGAAATGTGATATAAATCTTTTAAGAATAAGGTCACCAGAAAGCTCAAATGGAAAGTAAGAGATAACAAAATAAGAAGGGATAACATTTAGAACTTGGCATCAGAAGCATATTTAAATAAATATTTTTCTCCTAAAAGAGGAGAATGGGAGAGCTTCTAATACCCTGTGAGAGTGCCAATGCTCTGTGACAAGGGTGGGAAAAAAAAAAAAAAGAGTTATGTCTGATGTGTGAAGGGGAATCCTTTCAAAAATAGAGGGAGGACACTCCCACTGCCAAAAGTAATAATATGCACATTTTAAACACTTGGTAGCCACTTGAGACATACAAGCAACTAAACTATACAAAGTAAATTTCTCCACAGAAGATGAAACATATGCCAAAACATTCCTCATATTCTCACAAGTGGCAGTCATAAACTTTAACACAAGAGCTTGACCGTGGAGAACTCAAAAATAAATAAATAAATAAATAATAAAAAAAAAAAAAATAAAAAATAAAAAAACAGGCATTTCAGAGGACTACACTTTTTCCAAATCCATCAAATGCCTGCCCGTTCCTGTCAGATGTAGAAGGATTCATATTAAGAAAATATTTAGCAGTAGCTGGATTCCATAAAGCTGTTGGGTTTGCTCTGGACATGTGTATAAGACCTGAAAGGCTTGAGAAACTTTACACAGTCGATCTGCTTTCTTGAGGTTGGGTTGTCTGCCAGGCAAGCTGCAGGCTACGATGAAAACATCCTCCAAAGGAGAAAAAAAACAGGAGGAAAAGGAGCTGGTTCTGAAAAATCTAGTTGGAATCAATCATAATACTTCTTGAGGGGTTGAGGAGTAGCACAGTTTTCTCAAAGGAACAATGGATTTGTTCTAGAAATCATTTCAGAGAAAGTGGTGCGGGATGAAGCCACACTCTTTACAAAATCTAATTCAGAAATCTATGGAGACAAAATAATCTGTCCCTTCACACTCATTCAATCTCTTCAGAAAATGAAGAATCTGTTTTTTACAGAAACAGCCACAGAGGAAGACTTAAGACCTGAACTAAACTAAGCTAAGCTCAGTAAATCACTCATGCATCTGTCTCACTTACTCTGGACAGAAGTTCAAATTTTTTTGTTCTGACAGGAATTTCTACCACAGACCAATTTTGCTAGGAAAAAAAAAACTCTTTAGGCATAGTTTTCTGGCTAGGCAGAGCGGCATTCTCTGCCCTTTCTCCTAGGACCAACAAGAGTGTCTCTCCCTTGCCCAAGAAGGGCACTCCAGCAGCTGCAGAAGATGTGTCTAATCCCTGGTACACAATGGCTGTAGGGATAACCAGCAGGAGTCAGGGAAAAAGAGGAGTTGTCTGAGGAAACATCTTTGGCCTCAGCAGTGTTCCCCATCTGCTGCCGAGGCACTTTAGGCAGCCTGCTCAAAGGATGTTTGATAATTTCTTATTTTTGTGGCTGGAAGAAGGAATAACTGAGGAACTGGTAGGCTGTTCTATGGTTAAGCCAAAAACAAAACCTGACTCCTGGGTCCTGGGCATAACTTGCAGCAGTAGTTGGTAAAATAGGTAGGTAGTAAAAGAAAAAAGGAAAAAAAAAAGAACTTTTCCTCATAAAAACACAATAAAAAGCACCTTAAACACTTTCCCTGGTCCACAAAAGTCCATTAAACAAACTTTTCCCCAAAGAAAAAGTAGTTTAAGTTTTAGCATTTTTACTACAAAAGTAGAAAAAGAGACACTCCAGTTCAAAAATAATTACAAGTCACAAGGCAGTAATTAAAAAAGTTATGTCTTACCATAATGTTCTATCTGTGTTGTTGATCTTAATTCGTTACATGTGGGTTCAGAACCAATCCTTGGTTCAGACTTGGCCATTTATCAAGCTGGCGCCAGCCAGAAAGCTCTCAAGCTGAGCTTTAACCATAGTGCCCTTCCCAATGTTACCTCAGATCGAGTTTGCCCAAAGGACAGGAGAGCTTCTAGAAAGGAAAGCGGAGGCTCTCTCTAAGCAAGTACTTTACCAGGACTGGAAGGACCATAACCAAACCTCCAAGAGCCCTTGGAGGGGGATGGAGAGCGGGTTTGTAATGAATGAATGAATGAATGAATGAATGAACAACAACACAGATGGAACGTTATGGTAAGACATAACTTCATTATCTGATGTTGTTCATCTTCATTCATTCCTTACATGTGGGACAGAGTCCCTAGCTACCTGTTTCCTAGGAGGCCCTAAGGAAGAATATTCCTGAGTACCACTGAGCCAAAGGAAACTCTTCCCCTAGAAATCATACCAATTTATAATGTGTAATAAATGTATGAGGAGAGGCCCATGTTGTTACTGTGCAAATATTGTCCATGGAAGCCCTGGAATGGAAGGCTGCAGAAGTTGGAACTGACCTTGTTGAATGTGCTTTAATCCTTGCAGGAATAGTCATGTTATTTTCTCAGTATATGTAGGTAATGCAGTCTCTAAGCCATTTGGCTAGGGTAACTTTAGCTACTGCTTTCCCCATCTTAGAACCAGAATAGGCAACAAATAGCTGGTCAGACTTTCTACAGGACTTTGTCTTGTCAAGATAAAAATGTAGTTGTCTGTGAACATCAAGCAAATGCAAAGTATATTCCCCTTTATTACAGTAATTTGGGAAGAATACAGGTAGGTCTAGAGTTTGATTAATAGACAGATCTGAAATGACTTTCGGAAAGAAGGAAGGATTTGTTCGTAAGGAAACCCTATCCTTGTGAAAAATCAAATATGGACTGTTAAATACTCAAAGTCTGTAGTTCTGATATATGTCTAGCAAATGTAATAGCGACCATGAATAAGGTTTTCCAAGATAAGAACTTCAGCTCACATGTCTGCAGGTTCAAAGGGGGAACCGGTTAGAGATTGTAAAATCATGGTCAGGTACCATGGTTAAATTGGTTGTTTTAAAGGGGGCTTTATATGCACAACCCCTTTTAGAAAACCTTTGCACAGTCTGTGAGGGATTAATGACTCATGAAGACAACCAATATGGTAGTTGGATACTGCAGACAGATGGACCAGGTTAGAAGGAAGCTGCAGCTCCGGATTCCACCTGAGTAGATAAATATTCTAGAACAACAAGTACTTTGCTGAGAAAGGGCCAATGTGCCTATCTTTGCACCATACAGAAAAACTCTTCCATTTACTAAGGTAAAGCATTCTGGTGGATGGTTTATGTGAAGTCAAGAGAACGTGAGGAACTGGAGAGGACAGGTGACTTTGCCTGGCAATCAGCGGAAGAGGAGGAACCAAACTGTCAGTTTGACACTGGATACATTTGGGTGAATCAAGCCTTGCGGATGCGTTACCAAGTCTGGGATGGGTCCAGAACCTAGGGTTGACAAATTAGATAAGGCCTCAGAAAAGGGAACCAAATTTGGCGAGGCCAGTAAGGGGCAATGAGGATTACTTTGCTTCTCAATCAAAGAGCCTTCTTTATGAACTGAGGCATCAATGGGAGAGGGGGATAGGCATAGAGAAGACCCGTGGGCCAACTGTACAGGAAAGCGCCCCTCGGTGACTCCCCCCGCAGATGGATTACTGCAAAGTAGCTGCTGCATTTGTGGTTTGAGAGGGAGGCAAACAGATCGCAGCAAGGCTGACCCCAGCGACTGAAAATTTTCGCCGCCACTATCGGATTGAGGGACCACTCGTGAAGCAAGAGAATACATCTGCTCAGTTTGTCTGAAATCACGTTGGAATCCCCGAGACTGTACATTGCTACAAGAAAGCGATTGGAAGCTATCACCCATTGCCAAATTCTCATGGCTTCTAAACATAAAGGGTAAGATCTGGTTACCCTGTTTGTTTATGTACCAGACTACTAACATGTCTGACTGAATGGCAATTGTTCCCGAAGGGAGGACAGAATGGAATGCTTGCAATGCGAGAAGCACTGCCCTCAGTTCCAGAACACTGGTATGCAAATTGGCCTTCAGGGGAGACCAAGTGCCTTGGACTGTCTATCCCTGATAATGGCCCCCCAGCCGATCAGAGAAGCGTCCGTGGTCACTGTGGCTAAGGGTAGAGTGGCAGAGAACGGGCGACTCCATAGATCTTGATCCAGTTTCAGCCACCAGAGAAGGTCTTGTTTGCAAAGACGGGTTATCCTGATTTTGTAAGACATAGGGCGATCTAACAGGGACCATTGGATTAGTAACAACCACTGGAGGAGTCTCCTGTGAAGTCTCACTAATGGAACCATTGTGATGGAAGCTGCCATTGACCCCAGAAGTTGTAGAATCACTCTTGCTGGAACCTTGGTGTGGTTCAAAACTGGTTTGAGTTGGAGTCTCAGTCTTTGCAACCTGTGAGGGGGAAGAAATACTTGACAGATGTGTGTGTCAAACTCCGCCCCTATAAACTGCAGCCTTTGGGATGGAGTTAGTTTGCATTTGCTCTCGTTCACAGTGATGCCAAAGTGCGAAAAAAAGTTTCTGTGTTTGCTGTAGGATGAAAGTACAGTTTTGTACCTACCATAAATGTAGATGTCCGAATAGGAATGCATCTGCAGTCCTTACAAATGGGTTGTCCTGTCGTCAGGCAGCCCTTCGGTCGGCCGGATTCCAAAGTCTGGGTCTGGCCTCGGCTGGTGTCGCACTTCACCCGACGTCATAGCTGCAGCTTTTCAGGTATAAAGGCATCAGCCGACGCCATTTTTCTCAGTGTTTCTTGCCCCAGATGCCAGTTGCCCTCTTGGATAGCTAAATTTTGGATAAATGCCAATGTTTCCAAATAAGAGAGAGCAAACACAAAAAATAAGCATGTATGTACATATATACAAACAAATACACCATAATAGATCCCCCCCAGCTAGCTATTAGATGGGCAAATACCCTAGGAATACCTCAGAGGGGAAGGAGGGTGGGTAATCCTGACTGCAGATGCATTCCTATTCGGACATCTACATTTATGGTAGGTACAAAACTGTACTATGTCCTTCAAGGATGCATCTGCAGTCCTTACAAATGGGTAGAATACCATAGCCAAACTAGGGGAGGAGGAAGAATAAATTATGGTGTAGTTAGGATCCCTTGCAAAACAGCAGTGGCAAACCCTGCTCGGGATCTAGAGTATAAAGGTAAGTTATAATGCTTGGCAAATGTATGCACGGAGGTCCAAGTAGCAGCCTCTATAATGTCCTTGGTAGCCACTCCTCGTAAAAAAGCTGTGGTAGTGGCTGTAGCCCTTGTAGAATAAGGCCTGATGTTCTCTGGAGTTTGCTTTCCATGGTAGGAGTAACAAAATCTGATGCAATTTCCTATCCACTTGGAGATTGTCTGTTTTGAAATTGCTTTTCCTTCCCTTCCTGTTGCATATGCTACCAGAAGCTGATCAGTTTTTCTATTGCCCTTGGTTCTGTCCAGGTAGTAGCGTAACTGTCTATGTACATCCAGAGTATGCAACAGTCTTTCCCCCCTGTTCTGTGGGTTGGGGAAGAATGTAGGTAGGTGGATAGCCTGGTTTAAAGACACTCTGGATACCACCTTAGGCATAAATGTAGGATTTGTTCTCATGGACACTCTGTCTTGATGGAAGATCAGGAAGGGTTGTACTGCCATTAAAGCCTGTAGTTCAGAAACCCTTCTTGCTGAGGTGATTGCCAGCAGGAAAGCAGTCTTCCAGGATAGGTATTGTAGTTCTGCTGTTGCTGCTGGTTCGAAAGGAGGAAGTGTCAATTTTTCTAGCACAAAGTTCAAGTCCCATGCTGGCAATGGTGGTTTCCTAGGAGGTTTTACATTTTTAATTCCTCTCAGAAACTGTCTGAGCAGAGGATGCGAGAAGACAGGGGGATCGAAGCTGCATTCTGCCGAAGTAGCTGATGCATGTATCTTGATGGAGGAATAGGACAGGCCTGTATGGAAGAGCTCTGCCAAGTACTCCAGGATGTTGGCTATGTTTACCATTGACACATCTTTTCCCTTTTCAGTACTCCAAATGAAAAATCTTTTCCATTTTCCTGCATAATTCCTTCTTGTTGAAGGTCTGCGGGCCTCAAGGATAATGTCTTTAACCCTTTGGGATAAATTTGGGTTAGTTGCTCTTATGTAATGTTCCAGGCAGTCAGCTGCAGAGTTTTCAGGTTTGGATGCAGGGTGTTGTAGCCGTTCTGTGTTAACAGCAATGGGTTCAGGGGTAGTGTCCACATTTGTCCCCGAGACATGCTCCTCAGTAATGGGTACCAATGTTGCCTTGGCCAGTCTGGAGCTATCAGAATGATCCTTGGACGTTCCTCTTTGATTTTTAATAGCACCTTGTGCATCAAAGGAAGGGGTGGGAATGCATATGCTGTCAGGCTTTTCCAACTGAAGGATAGAGAGTCCACCTTCCAAGCAAGTGGGTGGTACGTCCTTGTGCAGAATTTCTTGAGCTGGTGATTGAGTGGGGATGCAAATAAGTCTATTTGTGGTAGTCCCCATTTCCTTGTGATGGCCTTGAAGATGTCCGGGTGTAACATCCATTCGTGGGCATCCGTGGTAGTTCTGCTTAATATGTCTGCTAGGATGTTTTCTTTTCCCGGTACAAAAATTGCTTGTAACTGAATGTTGTAGCTCAGAGCCATATTCCATAGGTCCAGTGCCATCCGGCATAGAGGGTATGAAAGTGTGCCTCCCTGTTTGTTGATGTACCACATGACTGTGGTGTTGTCTGTCCTTATCATCAACTGCCCTTCTTGGAGGAATGGTCTGAAATTCTGGATTGCCAGTTTTACTGCCAGCATTTCCTTTAGATTTATGTGCAGGTGATCTTGAGTCCATAGGCCTTGTATGCACTTGTCCAGCATGTGGGCCCCCCAACCGAGGTCTGAGGCGTCCGTTGTGATGGTTTGGCTTGGTTGAATGCTGTAGAAGGGCAAACCTGTGTTTGACTGACATGCCTGTGCCCACCATAGGAACTCTTGTTTCAGGCATGGGATTAGTGGTATTTTGGTTTCTAGGCTGTGCCTGTGTTGAGACCATAAATTCTTCAGGTACCACTGTAGCTTTCTCATATGCAGTCTGGCATGAGGGACCAGAATTATGCAGGATGCCATGAAGCCCAGGGCTTGTAGTACTTTTCTTGCTGTTAGTTGGTTCTGCTTTGTTAATGCCAAGAAGTAGAGAGGAAGTTGTTCTTGTTTTTCTGCAGTTAGGAATGCCATCTGCTTTGTTGTGTCCAATTCTGCACCTAAGAAGGTTATTCTTTGGGATGGTATCAGTCTTGACTTTTTTATATTGACTGTATATCCCAGGGCTTGCAGCAAGTAAATGACTCTTTGTAAGTCTTCTGCTAGTTTGTTTTTGTTGCCCGCTTGTATCACGCAGTCGTCCAGGTATGGATAAATTTGGATTCCCTGAAGCCTGCAATGAGCGATTACTGATGCCAGGCATTTCGTGAACACTCTGGGCGCAGTAGATAAGCCAAAGGGCAATGCTGAGAATTGATAATGCTCTGATCCTGCAAGAAATCTGAGGTATCTTCTGCAATTTGGTCGTATGGGGACGTGCAGGTATGCCTCCTTGAGATCTAGAGTCACCAGCCAAGACTCCTTGCCCAGCATGGGAAGAAGCTGCTGTAGGGTCAGCATTTTGAATTTTGGAACAATGATGTATGTGTTTAAAGCGGACAGGTCGAGAATAGGCCTCCAATTTTTCTCTTTTCTTGGTACCAGGAAGAGTCTGGAGTAAAATCCCTTTCCTTGTTCCATAGATGGTACCTTTTCCACAGCTCTCATTCTTGCTAATTGAGCTATTTGTTTTAGAGCTTCTGTCTTTTGATTTGGTGGTAGGTTTGGCATTCCTCTTTTTCCTGGTAAAGTATGGAAATGAAACCTGTAACCTTGGTCTATAGTTTGCAAAATCCACTTGTCCCTTGTGATGCAGTGCCAGTTTTTTGAAAATAAGGCTAGTTTTCCACCTAAGGGTGCTGATATTTGTTCCCTGGTAGGCGGTGCCAGAGCCAAGTTACTGTGATTGTCCTGTTGCAGTGGTAGTAGTTGCGTCTGTGCCTCGCTGGTTGTTACCCTGCCACTGGCGTCCCCTGTAGGCACCACCTCTGGATTGATTTCTGCCTCTTGAACGCCTATTCCTGCCTCTCTGTGCTTTAGAGGAGTCTGGAAAGGACCAATTTTTGGAAGGCCAGTTCCTGCTAAACCTTGGAGGCTGAACCTGTAAGAAATCTTTCACTATTTGTACAGATTTTGCCTTCTCTTCCATTTTCTTCAGTACCTGCTGAGCAGGAGAACCAAATAAATTGACCTTATCCATAGGAGCATCTAATAGTTTTGCTTTAACATGATCTGGCAAGGCCTGTTCTTTCAACCATGCATGCCTTCTGATAACTGTGCCAGTCATGGCTGATCTAAAGGAAGCCTCCAGTGCATCATAGCCGCATTTTAAAGAATGGTTACTAACCTGTTGAATGTTATGCACCATTTCTAGAACATATTTATTATCTAAAGAGTCATCAGAGGACAGTTTCTTAGTTAACTGATCAAGCATAAACTCCTGATATTGGATCATATGAAACTGACAGTTCAATGCCCTAGCTGACAGAGTAGCAGAGGTGTATACTTTTTTACCCCATCTCTCTAAGGACCTGGACTCCCTTTCAGAGGGAAGGGGATTTTTAACAGAGGTAGATGCTACTGCTTTAGGCCCCTGGGAGATAGTCTCGGGATCTGCAAAAGGAGCCTTGTATAAATGGTGATGTGTGTCCGGGACCCTGTAGAACCTATCGGGCTTAGCAGGGGCTGGAGGTAAAGTATCAGGAGCAGTACAAGCATCATTAAATGCATCATCTACAACAGAAAGAACTGGAGGTATAGCTAAAGGCCTATGTTGTGGTAAATGCAAAAAAAGTCCTAAGCCTTTTCCTGGAGTCTGAGAAATCTTGTCCCTGCCACTGAAATTGCTCCCTCATGGCATGTAAGGTTTCCCCAAAGGAGAATTCCTCAGGTGGAGAGGCAGAAGGAATCGACTCCTCAGCATCAGAGTCTTCATATGGAGAAAAAGGAGCCTCTGGATGGTCTGTATTGTCTGAATCATCAGAGGAATCATCCGAGGACACTGGCTCAGGGGGCTCTGCTCTAGGTCTCTTTTCTGGAGGTGGTTGAGAGGCCCTGTCTGGACGAGGTTGGGATCCCCTTATTAAAGAGATGAGATCTTCTGCCAGAGAAAGCATTTGGGAACTGGAACTGGGCCTGTGAGAGGGGGGCTTAACAGGCACAGACTTAGAAGTTTTGGCTGCCTTAGCCCTGGCAAAGGCCTTTATGGACATGGCTGCAGGAGGCCTAGCAGCACCACGTGCAGGGGTTGAAACATCCAGGGGAATGGTGTCCGATAATTCCTGTGAAACCACAGCAGCAGGTTGGATTTCAGAGGCCGATTCTACCAGGTTAGAAGAGGCCTCGGTAGAAGGCATGGATTCGGCTGAAGTTAGAACCGCTTGCTCGGTTTCGGCCGAAACCGAGACAGTCGCGGTTTGCTTAACCGCGGTTTCGGCCGAAACCGCGGACCGCGAGTGTCGGTCCTTTTCTTTGCGTTTTTTAGCAACTTGTGAAGTCGGAGGATCCGACGGCATAATGTATGCGAAATCAGAGCCGAAAAACTGTTCAGCAAACTCCGACCGACGTCTAAGCGTCCGTCGGTTAAAAGAAGCACAGGCTAAACAAGCTGCTACGTCGTGGTCTGGGCCTAAACAAGGTAAGCAGTAAGAGTGGAAATCTTTATGAGGTATTTGTTTCCCACAAGTTAAACAGTTATTCACTTTTTCTGACATCGGCTGAGGCAAGAAAGAGTCCCCAGCGGGTACTTAGCTTTTAGAAGTCTTGAGTAGTATTCGGTAGTAGTAATCTCTGGATCTGACTGACCGGCACTTGCGAACAGCTTCTGCTTCGGGCGCCACGCGGCAAGAAAGACTGAGGAAAATGGCGTCGGCTGATGCCTTTATACCCGAAAAGCTGCAGCTATGACGTCGGGTGAAGTGCGACACCAGCCGAGGCCAGACCCAGACTTTGGAATCCAGCCGACCGAAGGGCTGCCTGACGACAGGACAACCCATTTGTAAGGACTGCAGATGCATCCTTGAAGGACATCAACAGTTGATGCTCGGTTGGGGCTGTAAGGAGCCAATTGTCCAGATATGAAAATGCCCGGAATCCTTGTAGTCTCAAGTGAGCTGTCACCACTGCCATGCATTTGGTGAACATTCTGGGGGCCGTAGAGAGACCAAAGGGCAGTGCTCAGAACTGGTAATGATTGGCCCCCAGCCAGAAGTGAAGAAACTCTCTGGAGCGTTTGTCCATTTTTATGTGGTAATACGCGTCCTGAAGATCTGTAGAGCATATCCACTTGTCTTTTCCCAAGAAAGGGAGTATTAACTGTACCGTGACTTTACTTGTTTGATAAATTTGTTTAGGTTGCTGAGGTCTAGAATGGGCCTCCAGTCCCCTGTTTGTTTTGGCACTAAAAAGAATCTTGAGTAAGAGTCGGATCCTTGTTGGTCTGGAGGGAATACTTGGATGACTCTTTTTTGAAGCAGCTTTTGAATTTCTATTGCTGCAAATTCCTATTGACTGGGTGGAACGTCAGGAATGCGACCAGTTGGTTTTGGCTTTGAAAGGAATGGAATGTGATATGTTCTGGTTACTATCATCTGCACAAAAGTATCTGTGGTTATCTCTTGCCAGGCAAAGTGGTGCAGAGAAAAACAACCTTGGACTGCCTCCAGAGGCAAGCAGTTGCAACGCTGTTCAGGAGCGCTGCCAGGGCTGTCTGGAGAAAGAATCTCTGGATCCCTGGTTACATGGACCCCTCTGCCAATGAAGGGGCGTCTTTCATTTGAATTACCCCCTCTGCTCCAGGGAGAAAATTTGGCCTATATGTCACAGAAAGGCCCTTGGGATTTTCAGTACCACATCTTTCCACTCCTGTTGTTCCTAGAGTAGGGTCTCTGAGGAGTAGAGAAATGAACACCTACAGCAGATAGGGTCTTTTACCATCCTTTTCCCACCTGGCCAAGTTATCCTTAACCTTAGAGACAAAAAGGGATGAGGCCTCTATGGGTGCGTTAAGGAAGGAGGACTTGAAAGGGTCCGAGAAATCACAAAGTCGCATCCAGGAGTGGCGTGGCGTCTGGCCACAACCCCAGCACCTGCCGCTCTTGCCACCCCTTTGGTTGAGTGTGAAATCAACCTCATGGACGGCTCCAGGGTGGCTAGTTGTGAAGCAACCTTGTCCCGTACCTCATCAGACACTGCACCTGCTAGCATTTCAGAAAGCTCTGAAATCAAGTCTCTCTGAAGCCGTGTGAAGTGTGCCAAGTAGTTCACAGACCTGACTGCAAAGGTCGCTGAAGGAAAGACCCGCTTCCCTATCCTGTCTATCGCCCGAGACTCCCTGTTTGGGGGATGGACAGTAGTGCTTTCCTTGGCGCGATCTTTCTTTGTGGCTGCAGCCACCACCATAGCATTAACAGGAAGACCTTTGAACCAGTGGAGTTGATCTTCTGGTGGAGAGACAACATCTTATCTTCCCTACGTGAGATCGGCTCAATAGCATCAGGTGTTGTCCAAGCCTGCTGCACGATGTACTGGACAAGTTTATCTGCAGGGGAGTCACCCAGGAGGTAGAGGGTCGGGCTCGGAAAGCCTGCAAGAATATGTTCTCCTTGGGGAAAGGGGGTTGTGAACTCCCAGTCGCCTCACTGTTTCAATATTTCCAGGATATCCCCGAAGGAAACATCTTCAGGGGGTGACCGTGGGGACCCTTCCCCATCATCGAAGTCCGTATCTTCAGTCAGTAATTCCTCTGGGGAATCGTGTTTCCTCTTGCACGCTTTCTTGCGAGGAACCTCCTCAAGGGGAACATCAGTGGAAGAACCCACAGAAGGGGATTCTTGATGAAGTAAAAACGCCAAACCGGTGTCTGCCAACCACCACGAACCAAACGAACCAAACAATAAACTGGAACTGGAAGCAAAGCGAAGAACCTTTTCCAAAATTTGTTGTAAACGTTTAATCCACAGTAAAACACACAATGAATACACAATGAACACCTTCTCACTCAGCGTTTTCGTCACTACTGGACTTCATCAGATACAAACAACAGTTCCTAGTTACCCTTTATATATTGTTTAAAATCAATCAACCAATCTATTTCAAGCCTTCATTACATACTAATTAATTACTCATTTTATTCATAAAAATAAATAATTTTAAAAAAACACAGTTATTTCTTATATAATCCTAAACCTGTTTAAAAATTTATTTACAAATTCCTTTTAACTTATTTAGGTTTTTAAATATATATTAAATAAATAAATTAAAAATATATTTGTAAAAATGTATATAATGGATGAGAAAAATGTTGTCATTATAAACCTATGTGTTCTGTGTAACTGTAGTGCCATCTCCTGGTTACATTTATTATCACACCTTTTCCTTCATATTTTTTCAGCTCTTATTTTCAAAAGAGGCTGAATGGATATGTGGTCATTTAAGCCAGGTTTTCTATTGGCTTCTAATGCTACCTGCCACCACATTTCTTTATAGGCTATAAGTTCTTCCAAGGGACCCCCTCTCTTATTACCAACTATTTGGTCCAAAACAAAAAATTGAAATTTGGACCCTACACAAACCTTGGAATGTCTATAGATGACATTGGTTTCTTTTTCTTTTTTAACCTCGTACATATGTTCATATATTCTTCTTTTAAGTGACCTTTCCGTCTTCCCAACATAGAAAGACGGACATGCCGTTCTAGTTACACAGAACACATAGGTTTATAATGACAACATTTTTCTCATCCATTATATACATTTTTACAAATATATTTTTAATTAATTTATTTAATATATATTTAAAAACCTAAATAAGTTAAAAGGAATTTTTAAATAAATTTTTAAACAGGTTTAGGATTATATAAGAAATAACTGTGTTTTTTTAAATTATTTATTTTTATGAATAAAATGAGTAATTAATTAGTATGTAATGAAGGCTTGAAATAGATTGGTTGATTGATTTTAAACAATATATAAAGGGTAACTAGGAACTGTTGTTTGTATCTGATGAAGTCCAGTAGTGACGAAAACGCTGAGTGAGAAGGCGTTCATTGTGTATTCATTGTGTGTTTTACTGTGGATTAAACGTTTACAACAAATTTTGGAAAAGGTTCTTCTCTTTGCTTCCAGTTCCAGTTTATTGTTTGATTCTTGATGAAGGCTAACTTGCAGCTCCCGAACCCGATGTCCAACAGTAGTGAAAGGTAGTAGCTGTGGCTCAGAAACAGGAGGAGGGGTGTGTGTCTCCGATGCCAATGGGTCCAGCTGGGAGCCAGCCATGGCTAAAGCTCTCTCCATCACCTGGCAGGCCGGACCCCCTCCCCCGAGGAGGGATGGGAGCCTGTAACCGAAAAGGACTAACTCGAAACCGGGGTAACACCCCGCCCCGAAGGATCAACCCCCAGGGAAGGAGCCTCCGGGAGAGACAGGGCTGCCGAGGCAGGCCAATCTCGGACCTGAAGATGACCTGTTTCTGCAGACGGTTCAGACCAAAGAGATGTCTCTGGCGCCCAAGTGAAATCCAGTATCGGTGCCAAAGCCGCTGGAACTGAGGTGTCAGTCAGTGGCAAAACTTCCAAAACCTGCAAAGAAGTTAGAGGAGGAAAATACTGTGGAGTCCTCGGAGCAGGGCCCTTGGCTCCGACTGGGAGGGAGGGTTTCTGAGGAGGAGAAATGCTTCTGGCTGTCAACAGCTGGTCTTACCAGTCTCACTATATCTAACTCAGACAGGCTCTTGGAGGAACGGGTAGATAACCCAAACGGTGAAACTGGACAGTCAAGGAAAGGACTATACTGCTGTCCATAGAAGGGATCCACCGACAGGGAGTATCTGGTCCTAGAAAGAAAATCATTTCTCTGAGCAGAGGCCAAAGAACCGCTATGAAGCTCAGGAAAGGAAAAAAAGAAGTTATGTACTCGCCATAACGTTCCATGTTTGTTGTCCTTCATCTCACCTTCCTTCTTGCTGTTTGTGTTCAGAGCCGAACCCCGGCTCCAACTTGGCCATATACTATAGCTTGAGAGCTTTTTACTGGCTCGAGGCTAGCCATTATGCCAGCATGCCTAGCGGTAGTTACCCAGATCTCGTTTGTGATAACCTAAGACTAAATAGATCCAAATATTACAAAATTTGCTAGGGAAAGAAAAGGACCTGCATATCAGTGTAAAACATCAGCAAGATAAAGATAGGAAAGACAAGGCCCAACCAACTGGTAAGCATAAGGGAATTTAGTCAGTGTAGCCAAACAAAAACAAAGAAAATTCCTCTCAATCCTCGAGGGGGGGGGGTGCAAGAAGGAAGGCGAGATGAAGGACAGCAAACATGGAACGTTATGGTGAGTACATAACTTCTTTAAGTTATGTTGTCCCATCTCGCCTCCTTCTTGCTGGTTGGGATAGCGTCCTCAGAATCTAAATCTTGGGTGGCTCACTGGAAAAAACTCTTAAGGACCATGGAACCAAAGGATGCCTTGTCCCGGGAGGCCACATCTGCTTTGTAATGAGAGATAGAGATATGGGGATTAGCTCATGTGGCTGCTGCACAGATAGAATCTAAGGACATTTTGGCTTGAAAGGCAATAGAAGTAGCCATGGCCCTAGTTGAGTGTTCTTTAATTTTTCCTGGAAGTTCTTTATTCCGCAAAGCATAAATGTAGGTGATAAGTGTTTGACAGCCACTTTGATAAGGTCACTTTAGACACTGGACAACCTTTCTTGTTGTCTGTACAGAATATAAACAAATGGTCAGATTTTCTGAAATCCACAGTCCTGTGTAAATAAAAACATAATTGTCTATGAACTTCCAATTGGTGGAGCTTATACTCTGCCTTGTTGCCATAACTGGGGAAGAATACAGGAAGCTCTGTGGATGGATTTAAGTTATGCTCTGACACACCTTAGGTAAAAAGGAGTGATTGGTCCTGAGAGAAACTCTATTTTGTGGAAAATCAAATATGGGGATGAATAGATAAGGCCTGTAACTCTGAAACCTTTTAGTTATGTACTTACCATAACTTCGGATGTATGGGATCCATCTCGCCTACATTCATAACTGATGGGTTCGGAGCCGATCCCTCGGCTCCGACTCGGCCACTATATAGTAGAACGAAGTCTCTAATTGGCTGGGCTACCCCTTATCCCAGAATGCACCGCGCCTACTTCCCCAGATCTTGTTTGTTCGCTTTTATATACCTACATCCAGGCACAGAAACATACCAACAAATGTAACAAACTAAAGTCCTTCAAGAGAAAAACTCAGTAAGTAGCAACATTTCCTCTAAGTCCAATGGGAAGGGGGAAGGAGGAGTGCGTATGAATGTGGCGAGATGGATCCCATACATCCGAAGTTATGGTAAGTACATAACTAAAAGATGTAATGGGATCCTATCTACTACATTCATAACTGATGGGACAGCATCCCTAGCACCTAAATCCCGGGTGGCTCATTGGAAAACACTCATGAGAACTGTGGAACCAAAGGAAGCTCTACCTCGAGAAGCCACATCTATCTTGTAATGAGAAATAAAGGTGTGCGGAGAAGTCCAGGTAGCAGCCGCACAGATATCATCTATCGATAATTTGGAGTGAAATGCTACAGAAGTAGCCATTGCCCTGGTAGAATGAGCCTTGACTGGGAATGGTAGCTCTTTGCGGACTGTGAATAGATGAAGGAGATGCAATCTTTAATCCATTTGGCTATGGTGGTTTTAGCCACGGTTGACCCAACCTATTTTCCATAAAGGACACAAACAGCTGATCTGACTTTCGTGTCTGATTGGTCCTACTTAAATAAAAGCATGATTGTCTGTGAACATCCAACTGATGGAAAATATATTCTGCGCTATTGGAGAATTTGGGAAAAACACCGGGAGCTCCAAGGATTGTTGAATGCATAAGGGGATGCTACCTTGGGCAAGAAAGAGGATTTAACTTGAGAGACACTCTGTCTTTGTGAAAAGTCAAATAAGGAGGATTAGAACAGAGAGCCTGAAGCTCTGAGACCCGCTTGGCAGAGGTTATTGCCACCAAAAAAGCGGTTTTCCAAGATAGAAATTTTAAATCACAAGTAGCTGCTGGTTCAAAGGGACGGGCAGTTAAAGAAGCTAGAACCATATTCAGATCCCAAGGGGGCACAGGATGGGCTATTGGGGGCCGAAGGAGCCACGCTCCTTTAAGGAAAGATTTGCAAAGCCTGTTTGCCATTAAGGAAGGCTCAAAGGAGACATGAAAATTAGAGATAGCCGCCAGTTGGACTTTAATTGTGGAAACTGAAGAGCCCAAATAAAACAAAGAAGCTAGGAATTCTAAAACCTGAGGTACTGGGGTGGTAAGGGGATCTATACCTCGTTGCTGGGCCCAAAGAGCAAACCTCTTTCACTTGCTGGAATACAGTTTAATAGTGGAAGGTTTGTGAGAAGAGGACAAAATGTGGATGACGTCTGGAGAAAAAGAGTTATCTCTGACTAAGGTTGGAAGTGGAGTAACCAAGTGGCCAACCTCAAGGATCTGAGGGATGGGTGAGACTGTCCCAACTGATGAGTCAACAGGTCAGGCACTAGGTCCAGAAACCATGGGCCCTCCACCGCATACCTCAGAAGGAAGGGAACCAAACCTGGCGAGGCCAGTGTGGAGCGATCAAAATCATGTCGCTCCCTAGATAAATCGCCTTCTGTATCACCTTCGGAGAAGGGAACCGGAGGGAAGGCGTAAAGTAGACCGGGGGGCCAACTGTGAGCTAGAGCGTCCCTGGGAATCTGCCCCTGAGAGGGAGTCAGAGTGAAGAAGTCCCTGCATTTCTCATTGTGAGGACTGGCGAACAAGTCGCAATAAGGGAGGCCCCACTTGGCGAAGATGTTTGCAGCCACCCTGTCGTTGAGGGACCACTCGTGGGGTAACAGGAGAGTTCTGCTCAGCCTGTCTGCAATCACATTGGATTTCCCCGGAATGTGTGTTGCCACTAGGAAACGCTGGTCTGAAATCGCCCAATGCCATACTCTCATGGCCTCTCGGCAAAGAGGGTAGGACCTGGTTCCGCCTTGCTTGTTTATGTACCAGACTACCGACATGTTGTCGGATAGGATCGCAATAGTACCCCGTGGAAGTGCATGATGAAGTGCTTGCAACACCAGTAGCACCACTCTCATTTCCAGGATATTGATATGTAAGTGTGTTTCGTGAGCCTGCCACATGCCTTGGACAGACCTGTCCAGATAATGACCCCCCCCACCCTGTCTTGGAGGTGTCCGTGGTCACCGTGGTGACGGGAGGCTGAAGGGCAAAGGGTCGCTCCTGGTCCAGGTTGGACCGAAGCAGCCACCAACGTAGGTCCCGACAGCAAATTTCGGTAATCTGGACCAAATGGTTCAGGGGAAGTTCCTGAAAGGACCATTGAACCGACAGTAGCCATTGCAGCACCCGCATGTGCAGCCTGGCTAAGGGGACTAGTAGAATAGTCGAGGCCATCGTGCCCAATAACTGCAGAATCAGTCTGGCCTGAACTCGTGATCTGGGTAACAGGGTTTGAACCTGATACTGCAGGACCTGAATCCTTTCTACAGGCAAGAATGCCCACACTCTTCTTGTGTCTAACTCTGCGCCTATAAATGTAATACGCTGAGACGGCTGCAGCACAGATTTTCCCCAATTGAACGTGATTCCTAGTGAATGACCCAAACTCACTGTGGTCATAAGCGCCCGAACTAATAGATGCTTGCAGGTGGCAGTAAGGAGCCAGTCGTCTAGATAGGGAAACACTTGGAATCCTAGACTTCTCAAGTGAGCTGTCACCACTGCCAGACACTTGGTGAACACCCTGGGGGCTGTGGTGAGACCAAAGGGCAGTGCTCGGAACTGGAAATGACTGGTTCCCAGGCGGAAGCGTAAATGATTCCTGGACTCTTGACTTATCAGAATGTGATAGTAAGCGTCCTTGAGATCTATGGAGCACATTCAGACATCCTTCTCCAATAACGGGAGAATGGACTGAAGGGTGACCATTCGGAATTTGGATTTTTTTACAAAGCGATTCAATGAGCTGAGGTCCAAAATGGGCCTTAAGTCCCCTGTCTTTTTTGGCACCAAAAATAGTCTTGAGTAAGTTCCTGATCCGATCTGGTCGGCGGGGACAGGCTGGATGACTCCTTTTCTTAGCAGCTTTGAAACCTCGACCGCTGCTTGACCCGCTGACTGGGTGGCACATCCGGGATTTTTCTGATAGGAAGAGGGGGGATCTTGGTGAAAGGGATGAGATAGCCTCCGGTTATGGTTCGGAGCACCCACTGATCCTTGGTGATAGATTCCCAAGCCTGTGGGTGTTCATAAAAGCGACCCCCGACTGGCTCCGGAGATGCGCAGTCGGGCCACGTCTCAGGGACGGGGAGCGTAGGATGGACCACGAAAGGAATCGCGGTCTCCAGAGTTACGGGGGCCTCTGCCACCTCTGGGGCAGCGTCTTCCTGAATTCCCCCCCCCCCTGCCTCTAGAGGGGGGATCACTCGGTGGAGTAGGGAAAGACCTTTGAGATTTCCTGAACCACATTTTCCCTCCTCTCTGGGCCTTGGGGTAAGGTCTAGAAGGAGCGGAAAAACGGGCCTCCACGGCAGTCAAGGTCTTGCCCTCCTGCTCGCACCGAGTCAGTGTGTCCTTCACCTTGGGTCCAAACAGGGAGGACCCATCAAAAGGGGCATCGGTGAAGGAAGACTTAAAAGCCTCCGCAAAGGGACACAAGCGTAACCAGGCATGTCTTCTAAGAGCCACGCCTGTTCCCGCTGCTCTACTCGCCCCTTCGGCCGCATATGAGATGAGCCTCATGGACGAGTTGACTATCGAAGATAGGGTAGTCATCTGGGCGCCAACAGTTTGGGCTAACGCCTCAGGAAGGTTACCCGTAAGAGACTCCCCTAACTCTTTGAGGAGGTCCCTTTGGAGCCTGGTGAAATGACAAAGGTAATTCAGCGACCGCAGGGTAAAGGCCGCTGAAGAAAGGGTACGCTTCCTGTACCTATCCATGCTCCTGGAATCCTTATTAGGAGGGTGAACAGACGTTGAAGCCTCTGCCACGTCCTGCTGAGTGGCAGATGCCACCACCATCGCATCTACTGCAACTCCTTTGGTCAAAAATTCCTTTTGAGGAGGGGCTGAGAGGAACTTGTTAGACCTGGCGGGCACCGGTTCCACAGAATCAGGGTGTTCCCACACCCTTCGAGAAACTAAATCTAGCAATTCGTCGAAGGGCGGAGACACCCAGGAGGCGGAGGGCTGGGCCCCAAAAGCCTTGAGGAAGACTGACTCCTCTGCGGAAGGGGTTTTGGACTGCCAATCGCCTCTCTGTCTCAGGATCTCGAGGATATCTGAGAATGAGACGTCATCCGAGGACGATTTTGGGGACCCCTCCACATCATCGAGGTCAGTATCTGAAGTGATAGACTCATCCTGGGAGTCAATGTGCTTCCTCTTGCACAATTTCTTCCTTGGAGGTTCATCCGAAGCGGATTCAGAAGGACCTCCCGGGAGAAGGGAACCCCCCCAAGGGGGTATCCTCAGGCCCTGGGGCCCCACTGTCGTGGGAATGAAGCACACCAGAAGCACCAGTTCCCAAGTCTAGGGACGGTGAGGTAGAGACTTGCTGAGCCGGCAAGGACATGGCCAGCGCACTCCTCATGGCCTCAAAAGCAGGACCTCCAGACTCTACGGAGGATACCGGCTAAGAGACCACGACGGTACCGGGAATCCCTGCGGCCGACGCTCCGAGGGGAAGACTAGGCACCGAAGCTACCAGTTCCAAAGTGTTCCCCTCGGCCCCGACCGAGGAAGTCCCAGTACCGAACCCTGACGCCGAGGACAGGGTAGGAATGATGGTCGGAACCGAGAGGCTCCGAGGGAGTCTCGGTTCCAACTGGACGACTCTGCTCTGCTCTACCATCACCGACTCCAACGGCTCCGAGGAGGTTGGAGGAGGAATCGGATGTGTCGAAGTGGGGATCGGCTCCGGAGCCGTGTGGGCTGGAGCCGAGACCATTTTTGCAAAAACCGGGGACTGGAAAAGCCTCTGGATAACTCTGTCCAAATCTGAGTCAGACAACCTGGAGGATTTAGAGGAAATAGATGGGGGCCGAGACGACTTTTCTCTCAGCTCCGAAAGACCAGGGGACCGGCTCCGAAATGGCTCCAACACTATCGGCACCGGATCCGGAACCGTATGTATAAGTATCGGCGCCGAAGGGGACTTCGGGGCCAAGGGGGGAGAGTCTGAGCTGCCCACCTCCAACAGCTCCGAGACCAACGGAGCCGAAGCAGATGATTCGCCTCTCGATCCCCCAACCTGCGGCTCCGACACCAATGGAGCCGAGGAAAGAGGTATCAAGGCAGACCCTTCCACCCGAGGCTCCGAAGCCATTGGAGCCGAGGAAGAAGAGGTCGACCTATGCTTCTTGGAAGTCGGTTCCGACAGACTGGTCGGAGCCGACGACCTTTTCTTTTTAGAAGCTGGAGAGGAAGGAGAAGCCAAAGCTTCCTCAAAGGAGGGCTTAATAAGGCCCTTAAGTATCAACTTATTTTTACGTTCTTGAAGGACCCTAGAGGAAAAAGCATGACAAACACTACATGTTTCCTGTAAATGTTTCGGTCCTAAACAGTATACACAAACAGCATGGCTTTCGGTAATAGACATTTTGTAGTTACACTTGGTGCACTTTTTAAAACCAGACTTCTGCTCTTTCAACATCCTGTCACACCACAGTTTTACCACAAGGAAAAAAACAACCTTCAGTAGGGCACGAGCCCTTTGACTCAAACGGGACTGGCCCGAGATACAGCACCCAAAACGGGCAGAAGCCCTCTAACTTAAACGGGCTTAGCCCGATAAAACAGAACGTACAGCAAGACAAATTTAGCACACCCACACACAAATAAGGGCAAGGGCCCTCTAAATTAAACGGGCCTTGCCCGGTAAATAGAAAAAAATACCAATCACACCAAAAAAGTTTACACACACACGTAAAGCTGTTAAGGCAGCTGTTTGGTAAATTTATGAAGAAACCCCTAGGTCAAAAGACCAAAAAGTAACCAAAAAACTACTTAGCTCCAGCCAAGTCGAGACCAAGTCTAGCTTGAAAAGCGGCAAACGAGATCTGGGGAAGCAGGCGTGGTGCATTCTGGGATAAGGGGTAGCCCAGCCAATTAGAGACTTCGTTCTACTATATAGTGGCCGAGTCAGAGCCAAGGGATCGGCTCCGAACCCATCAGTTATGAATGTAGGCGAAATAGGATCCCATTACATCCTCCTGGCTGAAGTACTGGCGGTTAAGACAAAGGCTTCCAAGTTAAAAACTTTAGAAGACAATAATCAGCTGGCTCAAGGGGAGGAAGAATGAGAGACTCTAAAACTAGATTTAAATCCCAGGGGGGGAAGAGGTTCTCTTATTGGAGGTCTTAAGAGAGAAGTACCTCTTAGGAATGCTTTACATAGTCTGCGGGACATGATGTTAAATCCCATTTCTCCTACATGGAAATTAGAAATGGCAAGCTAGTTAGACTCGGATAGTAGCTGCCGCTGCTCCTCGTTCAAATGTTTCAGCCAGGAAATACAGAATCTTAGAAGTGGGGGCAGAAAAAGGATGACTGTTGTTCTTATTTGACCAACAAGAGAACCTCTTCCATTTACTACCATAAAGTTTTCTTGTAGTGGGCTTATGTGATGAAATCAAAATGTGTTGAACTGCCAGGGAAACATCTGTGAGCCTGGCTAAGACCGGAAGTGGAGAAACTAAGCCGTCAGCTTGACAGTATAGATGGAAGGGTGGAGAGCACCTGACTGATGAGTCAGCAGATCCAGAACTGGGAACAGTATCCAAAGTTCTCCTTGCAGATGAGGCCAGAAGAATGGGAACCAAATCTGTCGAGGCCAGTAAGGAGCAATGAGGATTAACTTGCAACCCAACGACTGAACTTTCTGAAGAACCTTGGGGATTAGGGGAAAAGGTGGGAAGGCATAAAGCAGTTCCAGGGGTCAATCGTGAACCAGTGCATCCTTGGGTGACTGTCCAGGTGGTGGGACTAGGGCAAAGTAGCTGCTGCATTTGTTGAGGGGAGTGGCAAAAAGATCGCAGCATGGCAAACCCCATGGGACCACTCATTAGGCATCAGAATAGCCCTGCTGAGCTTGTCCGCTATCATGCTGGATTTCCCCAGAATGTGCTTTGCAACGAGAAAGCGTTGGGAAGACCGCCCACTGCCATACTCGTAGAGCCTCTCGGCACAAGGGGTAAGACCTGGTTAAGCCCTGTTTGTTGATGTACCAAACTACCGACATATTGTCTGTCTGAATCGCTATAGTCCCGGTAGGTAGAGAGTCTTGAAGTGCTTGCAACGCCAGAAGCACCGCTCTCATCTCTAGGACACTGATGTGCAAGTGGCACTTGTGTTCTTGCCAAGTCACTTGAACAGTCTGTCCCAGATAATGCCCCCCCCCCATCTGGGAAGCATCCGTGGTCACTGTGGCTACGGGTTGGGGGGCTAGAAACAGCCTGCCCATTGATACCTGTGGGGAGTGAAGCCACCATGCTAAGTCCTTCTTGCAAGACTCCGTGATCCATATCCATTGGCAAATCCAGGAATGACGATTGAGCAAAAAGGAGCCACTGCAGAATTCTCATGTGGAAGCATGCCATAGGGATCAGAGTAATTGCTGTGGCCATCAAACCTAAGACCATGAGGACAAATTTTGCCTGGATTCTCTTGTTTGCCAAGAGGATTGAAACTTGACAATGAATGGTTAAAACTCTTTCATGAGGCAGTTTTGCTATCATGGCCCTTGTGTCTGAATCTGCGGGTATGCTGCTCAATGCTAGAAGCCTAAATCTCAAAATGCACTTGCTAAAAGTACTCCTGTAACTGGAGAACATCGACATTTGTACTGTAATAGAGACCTGGTTCAAGGCAGCAGAAAGCACCCTTGCACTACCAGGCTATAACTCATTCCACACCTTTCGGCCCCAGAACTTGGGCCAAAGTTCCAAAGGTGGTGGTGTTTCCATATTCATAAAGGATGCACATACCTCCAGACTGTTAGCCCAACATAATGCATCAGCTAACATTGGTAAGACAGCGATTCAGGTCATAGCCTGCTATAGGTCCCCAACCATGTCCCAAGACTCACACTCCACATTCCTAAGCACCCTTGAGAATATTAGAGTCCAACCTAACACTCTTATACTGGGCAACTTCAGCTACCCCTCCATTAACTGGGAAAACTTCTTATGTACCAATACACTTGATCAATATTGGAATTCATTAATTCCAATGCCCTGGACCAGCTCATTCTTACCCCCATTAGAGGTACAAACATCCTTGACCTGGTCATTACTAACATGGGTGACTGTTGCTCTACACCAATAATCACCTCCTCCATGGTTAGATCTGACCACAAACTAATCAACTAGGAAATCCACATCCCTCCCACTCCCCACCCCTGCAAAGGTAACCACCATGAAAAACTTCTCCGAAGCTAACTTTGGGCTCCTAAAAACAGAGGTGGCTAACTTCATGGTACCCATGCAAATGGAAAATAGTTGCATGACCACAGAATTATACACCAATGCACTGTATGAACATATACACAAATGCATGGATCTCAACATACCCAACAGAACCAAGATGTTTCCCTCCAAAAAAGGAAGCCAATCTGGTGGTACCCTACCATAAACAAACTCTACAACAGGAGGAGGAAACTGATGCGGAATAAGGTGGATTCCCAAGACTGGAAAAACTCCCTTATCAGCCTCAACAAAATGTTGAGATCCCTCATCAAATCCTCTAAAGCTAGCTATGAAAACAGAACTGATAGTAAAGACAACCAGAAGGCCTTCTATAGTTAAGTAAAGAATCTCCATGGCAATACCCAGATTTGCTCTGAGCTACTGCACAATAGTACTTCCTATACCGAGCCAACAGATATTGCCAATATACTGGCTGACAGATTCAATGCCAATTTTACCCCTCTCTCCCCCCCCAAGGACCAATCACAATACCAGTAGATTGCCAGGCACCCAGTATTACTGCTACACAGGTTAAAACAGCACTGTCCAAGGCCTTGAATACAGCTAATATGGGACCTGACAATATCCATGGCTGTGTTCTACATGAACTACAGAGTGAACTGGCACCTCACCTGTGTGCCCTGTTCAATCACAACCTCACCTCAGGTTTTATCTCTACTGAATGGCACACTACTACAATCATCCCTCTCCACAAAGGAGGAGCGGCTACAGACCCTGGGAACTATCTCCCCATTAGCCTGATGAGTCTGATATGCAAAGCTATGGAACGCATCATCATGGACCTAATAAACAAGGATATAGGGAATCTCCAAACTCTAGATCTCACACAGTTTGGTTTTATGAAGGGTAGATCATGCCTGCTCAACTTGGTCAACTTCTTTGAGTCAGTCACCAGAGCTGTGGATGAAGGCAAGGTGGTTCTTACAGCATACCTTGATCTAGCCAAGGCCTTTGATACCATTCCCCACTCAGGAATCATAGAAAAACTCACTAAGCTAGGCATCAACCCCTATGTCAGTAGGTGGGTTTCAAACTGACTCACAGATAGAACCCACAGTGTGAAAATAGCTGACTCCAAGGTCAGAGTGCTGACTAGTCACGAGTGAAGGTCCACAGGGTTCGGTCCTGGGTCCTCTCCTGTTTGGTATCTACTTCTCTGAAGTCCAGGCCAATAGGAAGGGCCTCTGGCTGACAAAGTTTGCAGACGATTGCAAGTGGGGAGCTATTATTAACTCCCCAAGTGATGTTGACATCCTACAGAATTACCTCACTGAGGCCAACAACTGGTGTCAGGACCATGGCCTTAAGCTCAATGCCAAACATGTGTCATCATCCCCTTTGGGAAAAACCCAGTTCCCATGATTTACCACATCAGTGGTAGTCCACTGAACACAGAAGGCATTATAAGAGATCTGGGGAACATGGGTTGACAGCAACCTCTCTTTTGATCACCACATTGTCACTGTGGTCAGAAAGTCCTTCTATGTGGCACATCTCATTACTAAGGGATTTGCATCTAGGAAGAAAGAGGCCATTGTCTCCATCTAGTCTTCCCTTATTAGGCCAATCATCGAGTACAATACCCCATTTGGCATGTACCTCACTAGGCACCTGCAACAACTGGGGAGACCACAAAAGTACCTCACAAAGAGGATCCTAGGCCTTAAACACTTGTCCTATATGGAGAGACTCAAAAAAACTCCAACTATTCTCGGTCACTTATTGCCTAGTTAGAGGCGATCTCTGCTTGACTTACAAAGCCATGTCTGACCCAGCTCTGTTAGAAATGCTACATCTAAAGAAATCCCAATCCCTCCAAGTCACATGCTCCAGAGACCTCAACCTCATTACCACAATCAACAGAACATACTGGAGGGACAGATTCATAACCCAGAGACTGCCCATGCTATGGAACAGACTTCCCATACATGTCAAGCAGAGCACATCGCTGACCCTCTAAAAAGGGAAATCTTGATGAATGGATAGGAAATAGAAAATTCACCCCAGGGATAACTCCAGTGGCTCTACTCAACAGAGGCACTGGGAGCTAAGGTCGGGTGACATGATGCCAGGGTAATCCTATGGCTAGGCTTGTAAGGGCCCCAGGGCCATTAGCCTACTATACACCTATGAACATATAGATGTAATATAGCAGACTTCTCATAGTTTATGATGATGCCAAGTTGTGTAAAGGTGTGAATAGTGGAGTCCCATGCCTTGATGAGCTGATGCTTGGTGGTGGCAGTGAGGATCCAGTCGTCTAGATATGGAAATATCCTGAATCCTAGACGCCTCAGGTGAGCCATGACTACTGCCATACATTTGGTGAACACTCTGGGGGCTGTGGTGAGACCAAAAGGGTAGAGCTCTGAACTGGTAATGACTGGCTGCCAGCCAGAACCGAAAGTACCTCCTGAACCGCCTGTCCATTTTTATATGGTAGTACACATCCTGGAGATCGATAGAGCACATCCAGTTGTCCTAACCTAGAAAGGGAAGAATGGACTGCAGTGTTACCATCCGGAACTTCGTTTTTTTGACTGATTTGTTGAGTTTGCTAAGATCCAAAATGGGTCTCCAGTCCCGTTTTTTTTGGAACTAAAAAGAACCTTGAGTAAGTGCCAGATTCAAATTGGTCTGCAGGGACTTCTTGGATGGCTCTTTTTTCTAGCAACCTTTGAACTTCTAGGTTTGCTTGCTCCCGAAGACTGAGTGGAACGTCTGGGATTGTGTTTTGATTTGTTAGAGGGGGTGGTTGGGAGAAGGGAATTTTGTAATCCCTGGATATTATCGACTGTACCCAGGTATCTTTCATGATTGTTTGCCAGGCGTTGGGGTACTGGGATAATCTGCCCCTGACTGCCTCCAGATGCGGACAGTTGGGCCTCCTTTCAGGAGCGCTGGAGAGGCCTGCCAGAGAAGGTATCTTTGTCGGCCTGATTCTGTGGACTCCGCCTTCGCGGGGTTGGCATCTCCCATTGTTGTTTCCCCCCTCTGCCCCGGGGAGAACTGACTCCAAGTGTGTCAGGCAAAACTACATCTTCCCGCTCTTCTGAACCTTGGGTAAGGTCTAGAGGGGTGGAAAAAATTTACTCACATGGCAGACAGAGTTTTGCCATGTCATTCACACCTGTAAGCATCTCTCTTTTACCTGAGACCCGAACAGCGACAAGCCATCAAAGGGGGTGTTGGTAAAGGAGGACTTGACGGGCTCCACAAATTGACAAAGGCACATCCTTTGTCTGCACAAAGCAACTCCTGTCCCTGCTGCCCTACTCGCTCCATCTGTCACGTAGGAGATCAGCTGCATGGAGGAGTTAACTATAGATGTCAAGGATGCAGGCTGTGAAGCCGCCATGCTCGCAACTCCTTCAGGTGTAGAGTCCTGTAGGGTATCTCCTAGTTCCTTCATGAGATCCCTTTCAAGGCTTGTAAAGTGAGACAAATAATTCAGCAACCTGAGATTAAAGGCTGCTGAAGCAAACATACGCTCTCCATACCTGTCCATCTATGAGACTCTTTGTTCGGTGGATGGACAGGAGAAGAAGTCTCCGCTAACTCTTTCTTGGTGGGGCTGCCGCCACCACCATGGCATCAACAGACAAACCCTTTGATAGAAAAGACCTATCCTCTGGAGTAGTTATGAATTTATTGGGCCTATTTGGAACTGGTGCCATAATCTCTGGGGAGCTCCAGGTATTTCGACTCACCCACACCAGTAGAGGGTCAAAAGGATAGGACACCCAAGAGGTGAAGGGTTGGGAACCAATTGCATCCAGGTACACAAACCCATCCTCAGAAGGGGCAAGGGATTTCCAGCCACCCCTCTGTCTAAGGATTTCCAGGATGTCTAAAAAGGAGACATCCTCAGAAGGGGACCATGGGGACCCTTCTGAGTCCTCCAAGTCTGTGTCTGAAGTGAGGGACTCAGGGGAGTCCAAATGCTTCCTCTTGCATTTTCTCTTCCGAGGGACTTCCTCTGAAGGATGCTCAGGGGAGGTTTCGGAAGAGGTGGGATCGCCCAATGGGGCATCCTGCAGGATGGATTCCACACGCTTGGTGGGGGATCTGAGACAGATTCAGGCACCAAAATAGTAGGAGGCAATGGAGCCGAAGGGTGGAGCAGTCTCAGGGGACAGCATGCTCATCCCCTCGAAGGCACCACAGTCCCGGCCTGAAAAAGTCCCTGGCTCCAAAGAGTCCTGAGACCTCCTCCTGACTGAGAGCGATAGCTCCGTGGCCGATATAGATGCCGAGCTCACCTGTGCCGAAGACCCGAGAGGAAGAGTGGGGTCGGACAAGGGTCCGATGCCACTCCCCCCTCGGAGCCGACAAGAGAGCATCGGCCCCCAGATCGTTTGATAGACCAAGATAATGAAGAGATCAGAGCAGTGGTCAGAACCGATAGACCAGTGGTGGTCATCAGAGCCGGCGGTTCCACCACGATGACTTCCATGCACTCCGGCTTCGAACTCAACGGAGTCAGAGGAGGAAGAGATAACTGTGTGGGCTGAAGTGTTAGTGCCAAATCCGTGTGGGCTGGGCTCGATAATAATTTAGCTAATGCCTATGTCTTGGGAAGCCTCTTCATCACCCTCTCCACATCATGATCCGAAAGCATGGATGATCGAGAGGAATGAGAGGAAGACCGATGACTGCCTGCCACAGACTGCAACAGTGGGGACTGTGGAACAGACCTCACCAGCTCCAGAGAGGGAGAACTGTTAAGAGTCCTGACTGAATCCAAAACCACTGATGGAGCCGCTGGAGAAAGAGCTTTGTCAGAACCAATGCTCGGATCTGACAAACTCACAGGTTTATCCTTAGACCTTGCTGGCTCCGAGATAGGAGATGACAAAGATGATGGCTTAGGGGACTTATGCTGTTTTTTTGCTGGCAGAGAATCCTCAATAGCCACATCAAAAGGGCTCTTAAGTAAGCCTCATAAAATCAACTTATTCTTTCTCTCCTGCAGGACCCAAAAACTAAAGGCATGACATATAGAACATGAGTTCTGCTGGTGTATAGCCCCTAAGCAATAGACACAGCTTGTGTGCCCATCCATAAAGGACATCTTCTGGCAGCATGTGTCACACTTCTTAAAACCCGAAGGATTTGACTCCTTAGTTCCTTAGACATACTAGGAGGTAATTAGAACTATTACCAAAGAAAAAAAAATCCCACCAACAATAGTAACAAGAGTAGCTTAAAGAACTTTAAACTCTAAACTTTAAACTTTTTTTTTTTTTTTTTTTGAAGATGGAAGAGAAAGGATGGAAGGGGAAGAGCCTCTAAATTAAACTGCGACTCCCTCAACCCAGGAGAACCTCTAACTTAAACGGCTGCTCCTATAAAGGAGAAAGGAGAAAGGAGAAAAGAAAGGAAAAAAGCCCTTAAACGAAGACAGGGCTAAGAGAAAAAGAACAGAGAACCCTCTAAGTCAAATGGGTTCAAGGAAATGGTTACTCCTGAGGGAAAAGTAAGATGGCCACAACAATAAAAAGGCAGCAGCGGAAAGGTTACAAAGGCGCCAGCCTAAGGTAAACACACTCTAAAGACTATACTACTAGAAAAAAAAGCTATTTAAATTCAAAAAACTTTGTCAAAGCCAAAAAGAAAGAAAATACTTGGCCTGAGCCAGTACAAGCAATCTTGATGCTGCAAGCAGAAAACGAGATCTGGGTAACTATCGCTAGGCATGTTGGGATAGGTGCTAGCCTCGAGCCAGTAAGAAGCTCTCGAGCTATAGTATACAGCCTGAGTTGGAGCCGAGGATCGGCTCTGAACCCAACCGGCAAGTAGAAGGTGAGATAGGACAACATCACTGGTTCCGAAGTGACTATAGGCACAGAGAGATTAGTCAGAGCCGAGGCAGTCTTCATGGTGGTTGTCGGTGCCAAAAATGGAGCAGAAGAAGAAATCGGAGCAGACAATGTAGTCGGTGCCATAGACAAAGTTAACAGTGCAGTAACAGAGGTTGGAGCAGACAAAACAACGTCCGGTGCCAAAGGAACAGATGGCGCAGATGGAATAGTCTCTTTTGGAGCCAAGATGGGAGCTGAGGGTTTCGGGTTCGGCACCGAAGACCCCTTATGTGACAAATTAGGAACCTTAGGCCTTGGTTCCGATGATTTTGACTCATGAGGAGAAGCGGGAAGAGCCTTACTCCTCTTTTTGTCATCTTTTCTCGGAGGCGGTGAAGCCTTCGCCTCAGAGATAGTCTCTGAAAAAGGAGATTTTAGTAAACCAGTAAGCAACAGTTTATTTTTGCGTTCTGCAAGAGTGCGGGAGCTGAAAGTCTTACATATATCACAAGGCGGTTTCTCTGATAAATGAGAAACCCCTAAACAGTAAACAAATGATATATGACTGTCTATGTTAGGCATTTTTCTGTCACATTTGTCACATCTTTTAAAACCAGTAGTCGTTTTCTTTTCTGACATGTTTTCCACAATAAGTACAACAATTCCCAAACAGGAAAAACACAATCCAAATTTAAGCAATACCACAACAATAATAATAATAATAATAATAAACACAGTACAATCTTAGGAGAAAAGAGGTAGAACAGAGGGAGTACCAACTATGGTAAGAAAGACTACCCAACTGGGTATGGGAAGGTACCAACAAAGGAGTTACCAACTGGAAGAAAAAAGGAGAAGTAAAGCTGTAAAGAGGGCACTATCGAAAAGGGTACAACAGAAAACCCAAGACTTTTTATAAGAAAAGTGTCAAAGGAAGAAAATTCCTGTCAAACTATTAACAAAATGAACACTTAGCTGAGAGGCTGTCTGGTGCGTCTTGTACCTTAAGCGGCAAATGAGATCTGAGGTAACATGGAGAAGGGCACTGTGGGTAAAGCATAGCGTGAGAGTTTTCTAGCTGGCATTGGCCAAAAAGCTGCAGCTGCCCAAGGATCGGTTCTGAACCCACATGTAAGGAATGAATGAAGATTAAGAACATCAGATATACTTTTTTCCCCCGGCTTTAAATTAATATTTTACAGAAAAAGAACAGTTGCTGACAAAAAAAAATTTAAGTGGAAGTTTTTCCTCCAAATGGAACTTATCTGCTAGGCAACAGGAAAGTCTTGGCCAATTGTCAGTCCTTGAAAGCCCACAGAAGAGGGTTCTCCTCAGCAGCTGGAAAGCTATAGAGGGCTTGATCCTCAAAAAGCTTTGGAAACTGGCCAGCTGTTATATCCTTAGCAGAATATAATCCCTACAGCTTAGGATACTACAGCAGTGTTACATATGAAGAACATATGTAGGTATCCACTCAGTGTTATCCATTTGGTCAACATGCATCACAATTTCAGTTGCTGCCAGAATGATCAGTTTTATACTCACATCACACTGATACCCCACTCAAGTCTACAGAACACATCTCTCCAAATGCTGCACACAACACACTTAATAAATGAAAGCACAATTTTCCACTGCTGCCAAACTACAAAAACAGTTTTAAACAAGTAATAATATATCAAAGAAAGTAATGTTCAAACCAGTACTATAAATAAGCATTAGCTCAAACAGTTCTACAAAGTTTCTGATAAATGTCCACAAAAAATATGGACAATGTAGCACAAAAAAGAAGTTATGTACTCACCATAATTTTCCATGTGAGTTGTCCATCTCGCCTTCATTCTGTATTGGCGGGTTCAGAACCGATCCTCAGTTCCGACTCAGCTGTTTACAAAAGCTCGAGGTCTTCAACTAGCTCGTGGCTCTAGGGAATTCCCCAGATCTTGTTTGCTAGTATACTAAAAAGTGCATATAAAAGATTTTATCTACAAAACCAAGAAGAGAGTCAGAGAATATTAGATGCCAAATAGTAACCTCTCGATCCTCCAGGAGTCGAAGGTTGGGGGCAGGAGGGTGGGAATGTAAGAATGAAGGTGAGATTGGCAACTCACACAGAACGTTATGGTGAGTACATAACTTCTTTATGTGATGTTGTCCTATCTTGCCTTCATTCTGTACTGGTGGGACAGCGTCCCTAGCACCATCTTTCTTCAGTTGCTCACGGGAGAACATTCTTCAGAACAGTGGACCCAAAAGAGGCCCTGTCCCTGGAGGCCAAATCCACTTTGTAATGAGTGATAAAAGTATGAGGCCTTACCCATGCTGCTGCAGCACAAATGGTATCAACTGGCACTTTTGCACAAAAATCAGAAGAGGTAGAAATAGCCATAGCAGAATGAGCTCTTATTTTGCCTGGAAGTTGTTTGTTTACAGACTGGTAGGTGAATGTAATGCAATCTGAAAACCATCTGGATATAGTGGATTTAGCTACTGGAGCACCTTTCTTGCAGTCTGAAAAGGATACAAATAGTTGATCAGTCATTCTAAAGTCCTTTGTTCTGTGCAAGTAGAAACTTAATTGTTTGTGAACATCCAGTTGGTAAAGCATATATTCTACCTTATTGCCATATTTGGGGAAAGAAACTGGTACGTCTATGGACTGGTTTAAGTTTGATTCTGAACATACTTTGGTAGAAAGGAAGGGTTCGTACGAAGTGAGAGACTGTCCTTCTGGAATAGTATATAGGGAGGTTTGGTGGACAATGCTTGTAGCTCTGAAACTCGCCTAGCTGAAGTGACTACTACTAAGAAAATCGTCTTCCAGGTTAAAAACTTTAGGTCACAGGATGATGAAGGCTGAAAGGGGAAAAAGATTATATGGGATAATACAAAACGTAGGTTCCATGGAGGCAGAGGTGGTTTAATGGGTGGTTTTAACAGGTTAGCACCTCTCAAGAAAGCTTTGCAAGTCTGTGGGACAAAATATTCGGACCCCCTTCTCCAAAATAGAAATTCGAGATCGCGGCTAGTTGAACTCGAATACTAGCTGCAGCTGCCCCTTACGGAAAAAGCTTTGCTAAAAATTCCAGTATGGAGGGTACAGATGCAAAAAAAGGGTCAAGATTATTTTCCAAAGCCCAGGAGGAAAATCTTTTCCGTTTGCTAAGATATAATCTCCTTGTAGAAGCTATGGGAGAAGAAATCAAGATATGTTGCACTGAAGGTGACAGGTCAGGTAGCCTGGCTATGTTTGGAATCGGAGCTGCTAAGCTGTCAACTTGAGGGTTTGCAGACATGGTTGGAGCCTTCCTGACAGGCGAGTCAGAAGATCCAGAACTGGGTCCAGAATCCAAGGCTCCTCCTGAAGATGAGGCCACAAGAAGGGGAACCAGATCTGATGTGGCCAGTATGGGGCAAGAAGTATTAAGATCCTTCCCAATGTGAAGGCTTTCTGAAGAACTTTCAGTATCAACAGAAAAGGAGGAAATGCGTAAAGGAGACCCAGAGGGCCAAATGTGTACAAGTGCATCCCTTGGGGACTCCTCCGGAGGGGGAGGAATTAGGGAAAAGTAGCTGCTGCATTTGGCGTTCATGGACATGGCAAAAAGGTCGCAGCAAGGCTGGCCCCATTTTCGGAAAATCATTTTTGCTATGTCTTGCTTCAGGGACCACTCATGAAGCATCAGTATTGCCCTGCTGAGTTTGTCTGCTATCACGTTGGATTTCCCCGAGATGTGCATTGCTACCAGACAACGTTGGGAGGAGGTTGCCTACTACCATACTCTCACAGTGCCTCTCGACAAAGGGGGTAAGATCTGGTTCCTCCTTGTTTGTTTATATACCAAGTGTAGAACATAAACTTCAGACTCTCCACGTTTTAAATAAAATTAGAACGATTTATTAGAAGAAAAGGTGAGCGCTTTCGCGTATCTCCAGATACGCTTCTTCAGACAATATACAACTTAATAAAATTAGAGTTTATATAGCAAAAGATAATTCATCATTCAATCAGTTAAGTAATGAATCAATTATACAATTATGTATTTAAATTCATTGAAATTTAAAGCAATACTAAGACACAATATAAAAAATGCATTTTAGTTTACCATTGGCACTATGTAAAGCTAGCTTTAAAGTATGCTAAACTGACAAACCATTCAATGTTCGTATTCACTTGTAAGTTTAAAAAAATGAACAAGTTTTACACAAATATGAAAAACGAACTTTTTAAAATAAATACTTAATAAACTGAAAAGTATATGCAGCATTCTAAAGATGACCAAATTCTGTTTAAAATCTATAAAGTAAAATATAAAGCAATGTATTTATCTAATATAATTGAAATGTGATTACTGTATAACTTGTTATTATGAATGATAGTAATAATACAATATATAAATATATGACTGTATCAATATGTATCATAAATAAATTGATAAAATTATCTATGCAATTTTAAAATAAATACAATAAATGTCTAAAATCAAGTTCTGCCTTTTGTAGTAATATAAATATAGCAATAAATATGATAAACTTTTTTTAAAAACCTTAGTTATAATAAACATTAAATGCGATAATTTAAAACCTTGTTTATAAATTCATAAATCTTAAGAATGTATATCAAAAACAACATTTTAATAGTTTTATAAACAAATTATAACTAAATATAGATATTAAATAAACAGATAAAATTAGAGCTCATGTGTAAAGATGCTATTTCTCACAAAGTATTGAAATCCAAATGGGCTAGAATTATAGAAAATGGTGGGCATCAAAATAACTATCTACGCGTGTTGAGAAAAGACCTTATTGTGACATAATTATTTAGGCCCGGAGAATAGTGACCTTTAAGCCTAAAAATCCATTTTAATTCATTTAATTCTATTGAATTTATATAATCACCACCTCTAGCGTTCTGTTCCACTGTTTGTAGTACTCTAAACACAAAGGAGTGTGATGGATTGGATATAATATGCTTTGCAAGAGCATTTAATTCATTTTTGTTTTTGATATCGTACTGATGATTGTAAATTCTATTTTTCAGTTTCCTTTTAGTAAGGCCTACATAAAATGCAGGACAATATTCACAGGTGGCTAGGTATATTAGGCCTGAGGTATCACAAGTGGCTCTAAATCTTGGTTTAAATACATAAGGGAATTCTGGATGTGAAAATTCTTGTGTCTTAGTAATGTACTTGCAATAATTGCAATGCTGACAAGGATAAGTGCCCAAGGAATGCCTTAGCATTAATTGAGCTTTGCTACTTGAATCAGATCTATCACATAATATAGACTTCAGGTTTTTATTATTCCTGTATGTTATGTGAGGATTTTTACCCACCAACTTTGATGTAAATTCATCTGTCAATAAAACCTTCCAATTGTTGGATAGTATTTTCTTAATGTTATGGAAATCATTCGAATAAGTTGTTACAAAAGTTATCCTCTCATAATTACTATTAGCATCTTTTCTAAAAAAGGTGTCGAAGGATTCTTATACTTTGAATCGGTGGCTGCTAAATTATCCTTGTATAAAATATTACTCATAACATTCGTTACTAAATTGTAATCATAGCCCCTGTCTAAAAACATTTTCATCATATTGTCTGCCTCTTTTAATAAATCATGTTTATCAGCACAAATTCTATTCAGTCTAATGAATTGGCTCTAAGATCCCTTTAAAAATATGACGCGGGTGTATACTATCATATTTCAAAATAGTGTTTCTCCAACACTTTTTCTTATATAGTGTTGATATTAATCTCCCATTTCTGATGTCTAAACTAACATCTAAAAAATCCACCGATATATATGATGCTTCAACAGTGAATTTGAGAAAATTGGTTGTGGTTTCCAAATATTCTTTAAATAAAATAAATTCTTCAAGGGAGCCATCCCATACAATTAAAATATAGTCAACAAAACGTCTATACACTAAAATCTTGGTGAATAAAGGGTGCTGAAAAACATGATGTGTTTCCCAATGATGCATGAATAAATTGGCATATGTGTTTGCACAGGGGGTGCCCATAGCCACACCAGAAGTCTGTAGGTATAGGTTCCCCCCTGAATGCAAACACATTGTTGCCAAGAACCAATTCTAGTAAGTGGCAGATCAAAATTGCCTTGTTTCTATCTATTGTAGGAGCATATTGCAGTAGTTCTCTCACTGCTTGAATCCCGTCATCATTGGGAATCGAAGTGAAAAGGCTTTGCACATCCATTGTAATAAGCAAATGTTTATCCTTCATGAACATAAAATCAAGTGATTGCAAATAATCTAGGAGCTGATATGTGTCTTTAAGAATTGTAGGAATAGCCTCAACCAAGGGCCTCAAAGTATTCTCTAAGTATATGGATATGTTGTCAGTAATCCATCTGGCTCCAGATACAATTGGGCGCATGGGTGGTGGCGTAATTCCCTTGTGCATCTTTGGTAACCCTTTAATAATAGGGACTACAGGTGTATCATTAGAGAAAAATTCATACAGACTCTTGGGAATCTGAAAACACATGAGCAAATCATAAAGGTCATCATTAATGGTTTTAATTATTTTATCTAATTTGGCTTGACTAATTAATAAATATGTGGTGTCATCATTTAGCATTTCTTGCATTAAAGCATCATATTCCATAGTGTCAAACAATGCTATGCCCCCCCCTTTATCTACCGGTCTAAAAGTTAAAGAAGAATCATGACTAAGATTATGTAGTGAATTCATACTATCATTTGACATATTGAAGAACGCACATTTCTTTTTCTTACTATAAAAGTAATGATAAAATTCTGATTCACAAAGCTTAACAAATGAATCAACGTGATATGGCATCGGTGGCACAAAAGAACTTTTCTTTTTATGAAAAAAGGAGTTTGCTACATTATCTTTTACTGATTTTGAATCCTTTGAAAAATGCAATTTCAATGTTATAGAACGAGCAAACAAACGTAAATCAATCAAGACATCCGACAGTTTGCTCCCTTGCTAGGGAACAAAAGACAAGCCTCTATTTAGTAAATCAATGTCATTATTATTTAACTCATACCTAGACATATTAAAATAAAGCGGTTCTATTGTTTCTGTCTTCTTCATTGATACGTACTTGCTTCGCCCGAATATTTCCTTTTTCTGGTTTCCCAGCTGTTCTGTCTTTCTCGCGTAAACGACTGTTTCCTGATGGGTAAGGGTAAAAAAGCTGCATTATCTTGTGGATGACGTTTACTTACAGCTCCAGAAGTCTGTGGTAAAGATTTAGCAGCTTTGTTTGCCTCTTGATTTGGAAGCGGAGTGGAAATTAGAGTAGTACTAGCAATTGTCGCAAATGTCTCTGGAGGCGTGGTGAAGGTTTCAAGTGAAGCGTCATTTTGAACAGCTGATGATGAGTTCAATGTCGATGGACCAATGGGAGCTGACGCTGTCAGGGTATGATCTAACGGCGCTGAACTTTGAACGTAGTTTTCTCTTGGTTGATGGATATCAGACCTCCTAGGCCAAACGAAGACTCCTCCTGTTGAGAAGTCTCTGAAGTCACGCTGAAGTTTCTTAAGTTTAGTTTGTTGAAGTTTCATTGCATAAGCATTTACTTGACAATACACACTCTCTAGCTTTCTAAGGCAAAAATCTTCTGAAAAGTTGTCCCGTAGTTCATTATTTACGCTGTTGACTTTGGACAGTAACTCTTTCTCTAGCGGATTAAAGTAATCAACCAATAGCTGTATGTATTTATGACTGGCTTCTATATTTATGTCTTGCCACTTTTTGAGTAGTATTGGATGAGTATCTCCATATGAAGGCATACAGAGAATACGCATTCCACGTGGCATGAGTTTGTAATGTAGGCACGCTTCCAAATGTTTGCGTTGCCATATCATTCGTTGTAATTTATATAAATCATTCTCCAATGTCTTTACTTTAAAATTAAAATGTTCTAAGTTATCAATTTTAACTTCAGTAGAATTCGGAACTGGAATGTTCAAATCCAGGGCCAATAAAGGATTCGACTTACAAGTAGTGATAGCAGTCCATTGTTGTTCATTAGACAATTTCCTCGGTTCTGGATTGTAATCCAGTTCGACATCTGAATTCGCCATAACGTGTGCTGTAGAGATCCCAAAAAAGCCAAGCAAAGCAGCAACAGCTATACAAAAAAACCAAACAGATCTCGGCAGCTAAAGAGTCTTTAGTTAAATAAAACGATAACAAGTGTAGAACATAAACTTCAGACTCTCCACGTTTTAAATAAAATTAGAACGATTAGAAGAAAAGGTGAGCGCTTTCGCGTATCTCCAGATACGCTTCTTCAGACAATATACAACTTAATAAAGTTAGAGTTTATATAGCAAAAGATAATTCATCATTCAATCAGTTAAGTAATGAATCAATTATACAATTATGTATTTAAATTCATTGAAATTTAAAGCAATACTAAGACACAATATAAAAAATGCATTTTAGTTTACCATTGGCACTATGTAAAGCTAGCTTTAAAGTATGCTAAACTGACAAACCATTCAACGTTCGTATTCACTTGTAAGTTTAAAAAAATGAACAAGTTTTACACAAATATGAAAAACGAACTTTTTAAAATAAATACTTAATAAACTGAAAAGTATATGCAGCATTCTAAAGATGACCAAATTCTGTTTAAAATCTATAAAGTAAAATATAAAGCAATGTATTTATCTAATATAATTGAAATGTGATTACTGTATAACTTGTTATTATGAATGATAGTAATAATACAATATATAAATATATGACTGTATCAATATGTATCATAAATAAATTGATAAAATTATCTATGCAATTTTAAAATAAATACAATAAATGTCTAAAATCAAGTTCTGCCTTTTGTAGTAATATAAATATAGCAATAAATATGATAAACTTTTTTTTAAAAACCTTAGTTATAATAAACATTAAATGCGATAATTTAAAAATAGAAGTTATGTTCTTACCATAACGTTCCATGTTAGTTGTCTTCTTCTCGCCTTCTTCTTGCTGGATGGGTTCGCAGCCGACCTCGGCTTCGACTCGGCCACTCTAAAAGCTCGAGAGTTGGTTCCACCGGCTCGTGGCTCCCCTTATATCCCACAATGCTAGGAGTGAGTTACCTCAGATCTCGTTTGTAAGCTAACCCCAGCTTATAATAGTATCAGAATAACTATAAACAAAGTCCACCTCTAAAACCAGGGAGAAAGAAGGGTGACCTATATCCTCATCCAGGAAATATGCACAACAGCATATGCCTAATAAAAGAGGTGGTAGAAAGAGAGGTCACAATCACAACTCCTCTAGGTCTGTCCAGGCCAGGGGGAAGGAGGGTGGGGCCTTAAGAAGAAGGCGTGAAGAAGACAACTAACATGGAACGTTATGGTAAGAACATAACTTCTATATGTTAAGTTGTCTATCTCGCCTTCATTCTTGCTGGATGGGACCGCGTCCTTGTCCCGGGTGGCCTAACGGAACAGACTCCTGAGAACAGTGGAACCAAAGTTAGCTCTATGCCTAGAAGCTAAATCCAACTTATAATGAGAAATGAAAGTGTGAGGAGTAGCCCAAGTAGCCGCTGCACAAATGGTGTCAATAGCCAGTCTGTCTTGGAAGGCTAAAGAAGTAGCCAAAGCTCTGGTGGAATGGGCCTTAGGTTTATTAGGCAGCTTTTGGTGTCTAATTTCATAAACAAGGGAAATCAGAGATGTAAGCCATCTAGATAATGATACCTTTGAAACTGAAAGTCCCTTTCTGCCTTCTGCATAGGAGACAAACAGTTGGTCAGATTTTCTGAATTGTTTTGTTCTATCCAAATAGTACCTCAACTGACGATGAACATCTAGCCAGTGTAATTTTTGTTCAGACCTATTGGAATATTCTGGAAAAAAGACAGGGAGGTCAATGCTTTGATTTAGATTTGACGTCGAAACTACCTTAGGCAAAAAGGACGGGTTGGTTCGTAAGGATACCCTGTCCTTATGGAACAATAGATAAGGAGGTCGACAGCTGAGTGCATGAAGTTCTGAAACTCTTCTAGCTGAAGTAATAGCTACCAGAAAGAGAGTCTTCCATGATAGCAATTTTAACGAACAGGAGGCTGCAGGTTCGAAAGGGGGAAGAATCAAAGAAGTAAGAACTAAATTTAGGTCCCAAGGAGGAGGAGGATTTCTTATAGGAGGTCTGAGAAGAAAAACTCCTTTCAAAAAGGCTTTGCAAAGCTTGTGGGACATTAAGGCAAACTCAGAGATACCCACATGAAAGTTAGAAATAGCTGCCAATTGAACTTTAAGAGTAGAAGGAGATGAACCTGCATGGAAGAGTTCAGCTAGAAAATCAAGGACTATTTGGATGGAAGCAGTGAAAGGATCTATGTCCCTTCCTTGAGCCCAATATGTGAAGCGTTTCCACTTACTCAAATAAATCTTCCGAGTGGAAGATTTATGGGAAGCTATCAATATATCTCGAACAGAGCGAGATAATTGAGGAAGCCTGGCTAAGGTTGGAACTGGAGGAACCAAGCAGTGAGGTTCAGAGAGGGGAGGGAGCGATGCAACTGACCCGAATGATGGATCAAAAGATCTGGAACTAGGTCCAGATGCCAAGGTCGCTCCAATAGAAATTGATGTAGAAAGGGGAACCACACCTGTCGAGGCCAGTAAGGAGCAATGAGGATCAATGAGGCCTTCTGAGCGATAGCTTTCTGTATCACTTGAGAGATTAGTGGGAAGGGAGGAAATGCATACAGAAGTCCCCGGGGCCAAACTTGGACTAGAGCGTCTTTGCTGGGTTGGCCTGGTAAAGGGAATAGACTGAAATAATCTCTGCACTTGCTGTTTTGGGGAGTAGCAAAAAGATCGCAGCAAGGCTGACCCCACTTGAGAAAAATTTCTCTCACAACAGAGTCTTTCAGAGACCACTCGTGAGGCATGAGGATAGCTCTGCTCAACTTGTCCGCGATTTGATTGGACTTCCCGGGGATGTGCGTTGCTATCAGAAACCGCTGAGAAGAAATCGCCCATTGCCACAATCTGAGTGCTTCTCGACACAGGGGGTAGGACCTGGTTCCGCCTTGTTTGTTGATGTACCACACTACAGACATATTGTCTGTCTGGATTGCAATCGTTCCCAAGGGAAGAGAGTCTTGAAGGGCTTGCAACGCTAAAAGCACTGCTCTCATCTCCAGAACATTTATGTGCAAGTGGCATTCGTCTGGTTGCCATGTGCCCTGGACCGTCCTGCCCTGACAATGCCCCCCCCACCCGATCAGAGAGGCGTCCGTTGTCAGAGTAGCAACCGGAGGGGAAGGAACAAAGGGTCTTCCCAACAAGAGCTGAGGGGAAGACATCCACCACATGAGATGATTCCTGCACGCCTGCGTGATCATAATGGTGTGGGACATTGGAAGTTGCTGGTATGACCATTGTGTAAAGAGCATCCATTGAAGGATTCGCATGTGGAATCTGGCTAATGGAAGCAGAGGTATGGCCGCCATAATTCCTAACACTTTCAGAACTAACCTGGCTTTGATTCTGTTGTTGTTGAAAAGGAGTGAGACCAGTTTGTGTATGTCTGTTATTCTCTGATCTGTTAGTCTCAGACATGTCTACTGTGTCCAGATTTGCGCCTATGAAGGTAATAGTACGACAAGGCGACAAAACAGACTTTTCGCAATTTATTGAAATGCCTAACTTTTGACAAATGCGAAAAGTGTAATCCCTGGCCATCAGAAGGAGATGCTTGGTGGGAGCTGTGAGGAGCCAGTCGTCCAAATATGGAAACACCTGGAATCCTTGTCGTCTCAGGTGAGAAGCTACCACTGCCATGCATTTGGTAAACACCGGGGCAGTGGTGAGACCAAAGGGCAGGGCCCTGAATTGAAAATGACTGGTTCCCAGCCTGAAGCGGAGGAATCTTCTGGAGCGTCTGTTCATTTTTATGTGATAGTACGCATCCTGAAGGTCTATAGAGCACATCCAGTTTCCCTTTCCCAATAGGGGAAGGATGGACTGCAGCGTGACCATCCGAAATCTTGTTTTCTTGACTGATCTGTTCAAGATGCTGAGATCCAAAATTGGTCTCCAGTCCCCTGTTTTCTTTGGAACCAAAAAGAACCTTGAGTAGATTCCGGATCCTTGCTGGTCTGCTGGAACTGGCTGAATTGCTCTTTTCGCAAGCAGTTTTGAAATTTCCAAAACCGCTAGATCCCTTTGAGCGGGTGGAACATCTGGAAGGGATTTTTTTGATTGATTTGGAATGCGAAGAAAGGGAATAGAATATCCTTCGGAAATGACGGACTGTACCCATTTGTCTTGAGTCAGGGATAGCCAGGCTTCTGGGTACAGTGACAATCTTCCCCCGACTGCCTCCGAAGGTGGGCAGTCGGGCAACACCTCAGGGATGCTGAAAGGGCTTATCAGAGAAGGCTTCTCGATTGCCCTGGTTCTCTGAGCCCCTGCCTCGAGGGCGACGTCTACCATTGTTATTCCCGCCTCTGCCTCTGGCGGGGAACTGACTCTGTGCGTCAGGCGAAGTCCCTTGAGATTGTTTACGGAACCACATTTTCCCACTTTTCTGGCCCTTGGGGTAAGGCCTAGAAGGAGTAGAAAAACGGACTCCGACGGCAGAAAGAGTCTTGCCATCAGTTTCGCACCTAGTCAAGGTTTCTTTCACTTGAGGACCAAAGAGATGATCCATCGAGCGGGAATTAGTGAAAGACGTTTTGAAGGGTCCAAAATTGCATAGCCGCATCCAGGCATGCCTACGTAAGGCCACACCTGTCCCTGCGGCCCTGCTCGCTCCATCAGCCGCATAAGAAAGGAGGCGCATGGAGGAGTTGGCTATGGAGTTCAGGGTAGCCAGCTGAGTGTTCATCTTATCTTGAAACCCCGCAGCTGTAGGATCCTTCAACATGTCACTCGCTTCTTTGATCAAGTCCCTTTGAAGACGAGTAAAATGGCACACGTAGTTCAGCGAACGCATAGCAAATGTCGCTGACGAGAACATCCGCTTCCCGTACCTGTCCATGGACCTAGATTCCTTGTTAGGTGGATGGACCAGTACTGAAGGATCAGCTAGTTCCTTCTTAGTGGCAGCAGCAACCACCATAGCATCCACAGAAACTCCTTTTGTCAAGAACCGTTTGTCTGCTGGTGCCGTTATGAATTTTGAGGGTCTCCTGGGAGTGGGGTCCACTGAATCAGGAGCCGTCCATGCCTTTTTAGCTACCACCTGCATGAGGGGGTCAAAGGGGGGAGACACCCAGGAGGTGGAAGGACGAGAGCCAAACGCCTCAAGGTAGACAGATTCATCCTCCGAAGGGTTGAGGGCTGGCCAATTTCCCCTCTGTTTGAGGATTTCTAGAATGTCTGCAAAAGAGACATCTTCAGAAGGGGAACGGGGGGAACCCTCGGAATCCTCTAAATCTGTGTCAGATGTGATGGACTCAGGTGAGTCAATGTGTTTCCTCTTACACTTCCTCTTCCGAGGGGGCTCCTCTGCCAAATCAGGAGAGGCCTCGGAAGAGGATGAGATCCCCACAGGGGGTTCCTGAGGAGCTGGCTCTCTGCGGTCCGGGATGAGGGAGTGAGTCGACTTGACCTGAGGCACCGTAGAGGGAGGGGCGGACGGAGCCGACTGTGGAGTAGAACCAGGCTCTAACACACTCCGCATGACCTCGAACGCACCCCTGTCAGGCAAAGCCAGAGGTCCCCGCTCCGAGAAGCTGAGAACCTCCCTCGGCACCGACAGTGATGGCTCCGAGGCCGATGTCGGAGCCGAACTCACCAGCGCCGAAGCTCCGAGAGGAAGAGCGGGGTCGGACAAGGGTCCGATGCCACTCACCCCCTCGGAGCCGACGAGGGAAGTCCGGCGCCAAGATTCCTCGAAAGAAGAAATCGGAGCCGAAGACATCGGTATCGGCTCCGACGCTACCACAGTCTCGGTTCCGAAACGCCCCGGCTCCGAGCTCAACGGAGTCAGAGGAGGAACATATTGATGGACAGGGGCAGGCATCGACTGATGAGTCGGGCTCTGAAGCATTTGGGCCAGTGCCTCGGACTTAAGAAGTCGACTCACTACCCTCTGAAGGTCATGATCCGACAGCCTCGATGACCTAGAGGAGTGAGATTTATGGCTCCGTTCAGACAGCAGAGGAGATGCTGGAGCCGAATGAACGGGGCCAAGGGATGGTGACCTAGACCTCTTCCTAGATGTCGGCTCCGAAGGTCTGGTCGGAGCCGACAAGGGGATTTCTAATACCTCGGCTCCAGCCGGAGCCGAGGGAACCACAGAAGCTGTAGACTCATCGGCTCCAGCCGGAGCCGATGTAGACGAAGGTTTAGTAGCCTTAGGTCTCGGCTCAGTAGCTGGAGCCGAGGACCTAGAAGCCTTGGAGGGCTTCCCAGAGACAGAAAGGGAATCCTCAGGCTTAAGTAGACCCCTTAGGATCAATTTGTTCTTTCTTTCCTGCAGGACCCTGGGACTGAAGCCGTGGCATACAGCACAGGAGTCCTGCAGGTGCAAAGGCCCCAGGCAGTAGACACAAGAAGTGTGACCGTCTGTCAGAGACATTTTCTGACAGCACGCATCACACTTCTTGAAGCCTGAGACCTTTGTGTCTTTAGACATCCTATAACAAGAAAGTGTAACCACACACACTCAGTCAGACACACTGATTACACTTATCTTATTTTTTTAAAAACTCAAAAATAAAACCACTAACAAAAAGTCTTAATTAAGAGCAACACACACACACCACTAGGGAATGGGGGAAAGGCCTGAAGGCCCGAGGGAGAACTTTTAAGTTCTTGTGTGGAAAGAAAAGGGATTTTATGAAAAAAAAAGGTTAGAATTCCACTAAACTAAGGGAAAATGTAGTAAAAATTAAAAATAAAGGGGTTTAAGTATCCTAACTTTACTGAAAGTTTACTTACCAAGAAGCCGGTAGAAAACCAACACCTCGATCGCTGTAGCGGCAAACGAGATCTGGGGTAACTCACGCCTAGCATTGTGGGATATAAGGGGAGCCTTGAGCCGGTGGAACCAACTCTCGAGCTTTTAGAGTGGCCGAGTCGGAGCCGAGGTCGGCTCCGAACCCATCCAGCAAGAATGAAGGCGAGATAGACAACTTAACATCCTTGTTTATAAATTCATAAATCTTAAGAATCTTAAGATGTGCATTGCTACCAGACAACGTTGGGAGGAGGTTGCCTACTACCATACTCTCACAGTGCCTCTCGACAAAGGGGGTAAGATCTGGTTCCTCCTTGTTTGTTTATATACCATACAACTGACATACTGTCCATCTGGATAGCAATCATTGCTATTGGAAGAGAGTCTTGGAATGCCTGCAACGCAAGAAGAACCGCTCTCATCTCTAGGGCACTAATGTGCAAGTGGGCCTTGTGATCCTGCCAAGTGCCTTGGACTGTCCTTCCCAGATAATGCCCCCCCATTTGGGAAGCATCCGTGGTCACTGTGGCTAATGGTTGTGGAAGAACAAAGGGTTGACCTAAGGTCACTTGATTGGAGTAGAGCCACTAACAGAGGTCTCTCTGGCAAGATTCTGTTAATATAATCTGCTGTGACATCAGAAGTTCCTGCATGGACTACTGAGTGAACAGCAGCCATTGTAAAATTCTCATGCACTAATGGAATTACATTCATCGCTGCTGCCATGGTGCCTAGTAATTCTAAAACTGTCCTTGCTTGAATCTTCCTTTGAAAAGGACTGTAACCAGTTGCCACAATGCTTGCACTCTTTCTGGGCGGAGCTTTACCATCATTTTTGTAGTATCTAGATTTGCGCCTATAAAAACGATATGTTGAGATGGCAATAAGGTAGATTTTTCATAGTTTATTGTAATCCCTAAACGGGAGCAGAGTCTCAGGGTAGTGTCTTGCTTCTGTTAGTAGATGCTTGGTGGTGGCAGTTAGGAGCCAATCATCTAGATACGGAAACACGTGGAATCCTAGACGTCTCAGGTGAGTCGTAACTACTGCCATACATTTGGTGAACACTCTGAGGGCTGTAGTGAGACCAAAGGGCAGAGCTCGAAACTGGTAATGACTGGCTCCCAGTCAAAAGCGCAGATGCCTCCTTGATGGCTTGTCCATTTTTATGTGGGAGCACGCGTCCTGGAGGTCTGTACAGCACATCCAATTGTCTTTTTCCAGAAAGGGAAGTATCAACTGCAGTGTTACCATCCGGAACTTTGTCTTTGTTACAGATTTGTTCAATCTACTGAGATCCAGTATGGGTTCCCAGTCCCTTGTTTTCTTTGGAACTAAAAAGAACCTTGAGTAAGTCCCGGATCCTATTTGGTCTGCGGGGACTGGTTGGATGACTCTTTTTTCTAGCAACTTTTGTATTTCTATGGTTGCTTGTTTCCTGTGACTGGGTGGAACATCCGGAATGTTTTTTTATGTGTGGGGTGGGAAGGGAAAAGGGTATGGAGTAACCCCTGGATACGATGCTTTGTACCCATTTGTCTTTTGTTATTTCTAGCCAGCCATCTGGGTACAAGGATACGCGACCCCCAACTGCCTCCAGAGAAGGACAGACAGGCATCCTTTCAGGAGTGCTGAAAGGGCTTACCAAAGAAGGAGTCTCTCTTGCCCTGGTTCTGCAGACCCCCTCGGCCGTGTGGCCAGCAACTTCCATTATTGCTTCCCCCTCTGCCCCTTGCGGAAGACTCACCACGTGTGTCTTGAAAAACTCTCTGGGATTTTCAAAACCACATCTTTCCTCCCTTTGACCTTTTGGATAAGGTCTAGAAAATACAGTTGTGTACACTTACCTTAAATGTAGATGTTAGAGTGTATTCACTGTTGCAGTCATCACTTTTGGGTTATCTGCTTGCAGTAGCCCTCAGTCGGCCTGATTAACAAAGTCTAGGCCCTGCGTCGGTTGCTGTCCCTTCTTCCATGACGTCAGGTCGTCAGGGGTATAAAACATGCAGCCGATGCCATAACATCAGTTTTTCTTGCCCCAGATGTCAGGTGCCCCCCTAATGGGGAGCAAATAAACACAAAAACACAAAAAAAGTATACCTCCAATCAAAAGCAAATACACCAAACAGGCTTTTAAGCATAGTAAAGGAAAGTAGAGGTATAGCCAGAAAAACTAGGGGGCTGGAGGGAGGGTAACCATAACTGCAACAGTGAATACACTCGAACATCTACATTTATGGTAAGTGTACACAACTGTACTATGTTCTTCATGTTTCACTGTTGCAGTCATTACATTTGGGTAGATTCCCAAAGCTATGGTTGGTAGGAGGAGTTTATACAGCATTAGGGCCAGCTATAAGGCCCTGCAAGACAGCAGTGGCAAAGCCAGCTCTGGATTTAGAGAAAATTGGTAAATAATAATGCTTGGTGAAAGTATGTACAGAACTCCAGGTAGCAGCTTCTAGGATTTCCCTGGTAGGAACACCTCTGAGGAAGGCTGCAGAAGTAAATGCAGCCCTGGTGGAGTGAGATCTGATCCCCTGGGGGATAGGTTTTCCATGGTGCTTATAACAGAAATGAATGCAATGGCTTATCCATTTAGAAATGGTTTATTTTGAAATAGCCTTACCCCTCTGCCCCTGCAGCAAATGCTACCAGCAATTGTTCAGATTTTCTTCGAGATTTAGTCCTGTTCAAGTAGAATCTAAGTTGCCTGTGCACATCCAAGGAATGCAGAATCCGTTCTCCTTTGTTCTGTGGATTGGGAAAGAAGGTTGACAAATGAATGGACTGATTAAGAGCCACAATGGAAACCATCTTGGGCATGAAAGATTGATCGGTCCTGAGAGATACCCTATCCGCATGAATGATGATGAAAGGCTCCACTGCCATAAGGGCCTGTAATTCAGATATCCATCCAGCTGAAGTGATTGCTAAAAGGAAGGCTGTTTTCCAAGAAAGAAATTTTAAGTCTGCAGTAGCAGCTGGCTCGAAAGGAGATAGAGTGAGTTTCTCCAAAACAAAGTTAAGGTCCCAGGCAGGGGTAGATGCTCCCCTGGGTGTTCTCAAGTTTTTTGCCCCTCTGAGATACTGCTTGAGCAGAGGATGAGAGAAGAGGGGTGGTTCTGTGCTATAGTGAGCTGAAATAGTTGACGGGTGGATTTTAATGGAGGAAAAAGACAGGCCCTTGTGAAGCATCTCAATTAAGTACTGCAACATCTGAGGTAAAGTGGGCGTTTCTGTGCTCATCCCTAAAGATTGGTTCCAGGCACAGAATCTTTTCCATTTGTCAGCATAAGATTTTCTAGTACTAGGTCTCCTCGCCTCCAAGATGACATCCATCACAGGTTTGCTGAGGGATGATAAGGGTGAATATAAGTGATTAGCCAGGCTGCAAGGTTCAATGTTGGAAGCTGAGTGTGCAGAATTTGGATCTCCGGCTGAGACAGCAGGAAAGGGGCCTGAAGCAGGTGCCATGGAGATATTTGCGGCACACTGCGCAGGAGGGGGTACTAGTGTTGGTGCGGCCAATCTGGAGCAATCAAAATCATCCTTGGTTTGTCCTGTTTGACTTTTAATAGAACTTTGGAGAGCAGAGGCAGAGGGGGAAAGGTGTACACTGATAGGTTTTTCCAGCTGAAGGACAGAGCATCCACTTTCTAGGCTTGTTTGTGGGGAGTCCTTGTGCAAAACTTGTCCAACTGGTAGTTAGGGGGGGAGGCAAATAGATCTATGTCTGGGCTCCCCCATTCGCTTGTCAACATGTTGAAAATCCGTGGTTCCAGTTTCCACTCGTTTGGGTCCATGAGGTTTCTGCTTAGTCCATCTGCCAGTGTATTCAATTTTCCTGGCAGGAATTGAGCTTGTAGGTGCACTTGGTAGCTCAAGGCTGTCTTCCACAGTGCCATGGCTAGTCTGCAGAGGGGGTAGGAATGTGTACCCCCCTGCCTGTTTATGTACCACATAACCATGGTGTTGTCCATCTTTACCATTAGTTGTCCTGGAAGAATGTAGTCTTTGAAGCCTGTCAGAGCATTCTGTACAGCTAACATTTCTTTTTGATTGATATGTAGGTGCATTTGATTTGGGTTGCATTTGCCCTGAATGCACTTCCCTGCCAGGTGAGCCCCCCATGCATAGTCTGATGCATCTGTAGTTAGGGTTTGGACGGTAGGGGGTAGTGTGAATGGTAGTCCCTTGTTTTGGTGGCAGGCCTCTGCCCACCATAGGAACTCCAGGCGTAGGCAAGGTATGACAGGAATCATTGTTTCCAGGCTGTGACAATGTTGACTCCATAAACTTTTTAGATACCACTGTAGTTTCCTCATATGCAGTCTGAATTAGAAGAATGCAGGAGGCCATGAACCCCAAGGCTTGCAGTATTTGTCTTGCAGATAGCTGGGTTTTTGTGGCCACTTGTTTGAAGTAAGTTACCAAATTAATTTGCTTTTCTGGTGTGAGGAAAGCCATCTGGGCAGTTGTATTCAAGCTTGCACCCAGGAATGAAATCTGTTGACAGGGTACCAGTTGTGATTTCTTTTCGCTTATGGTGTACCCCAGACAAGTCAGAACCCTTTTTACAAACACCAGATGATTTAAAAGTATGCCCTGGTTTTCTGCCTGAATTAGACAATCATCCAGGTATGGATATATTTGAATATTTTTTTGCCTGCAAAATGCAATAACTGGAGCCAGGCACTTTGTGAATACCCTGAGCACAGTAGACAAGCCAAAGGGCAGTGCAGAGAACCGATAATGCAAGTAGCCTGCTTTGAAGCATAGGTATCTTCTGCAAGATTCCCTGATTGGGATGTGCAGGTATGCTTCTTTTAAATCTAGAGTTGCCAACCAGACGTCTTTGCCTAGCATAGGAAGTAACTGGTGAAGAGTCAGCATCTTGAATTTTGGAATCTCCAGGGGGGTGTTTAGAGTAGACAGGTCCAGGATTGGACACCATGATTTGTCTTTTCTGGGTACCAGAAAAAGCCTGGAATAGAAACCTTGCCCCTTTTACTCTTCTGGTACCAGCTGAATAGTAGACGCCTGCGAATCAGAAGTAGCAGGTATCAGGGGCTGCGAAAGCATCTCACTGAGTACCGGCGAACTGGCAACTGGCTTAGGAGAAGCATCGTCGGCAGTTTTGGACCTCGGCGGCCTGTCTCTGTCTTTATCTTTGCGTTTTTTCGGAATCCCGGTAGTCGGATGGCTAACCGACGACATTTCTGGATAATTAAACAGGGAACCGAAATATTTAGAGGCAAAAATGTACAGACGACGAATAGTGCGTTGATTAAATAAAGCACAAAACCGACAGCAAGGTACGTTGTGGTCAGGGCCTAGGCAAGGAATACAGTACAAATGAAAAGCTTTAGGAGGTATTTGCTTTCCACAAGTAATGCAATTATTAACTTTTACTGACATTGGTAAGGAACAAGAAAAAGTTTCCCCAACGGGGTACTTAGCTTTAAGTTGAAGACTTCGGTTCTGAAACTTGAAAATGACAATTTCAGGAGTCGGCCGACCGGCACTTGCGAAATGCTTCTGCTTCAGGCACCGAACGCCAAGAAAGACTGATGTAATGGCGTTGGCTGCGTGTTTTATACCCCTGACGACCTGACGTCATGGAAGAAGGGACAGCAACCGACACAGGACCCAAGACTTTGTTAAAAAGGCCGACTGAGGGCAACCTGCCAGCAGATTACCCAAATGTAATGACTGCAACAGTGAAACACGAAGAACATCCAGGACTGCAACAGTGAATACACTCGAACATCTACATTTATGGTAAGTGTACACAACTGTACTATGTTCTTCGTGTTTCACTCTGCAGTCATCACTTTTGGGTACATTCACAAAGCTAAGGATGGGAGGAGGAATTTAAAGAGATTTAGGAATAGCTAAAAGGCCCTGCAAGACTGCTTTGGCAAAGCCAGCTCTGGATTTAGAGAAAATTTGCAGATGGTAATGCTTGGTGAAAGTATGTACAGAACTCCAGGTCGCAGCTTCTAGGATGTCCCTGGTAGGGACGCCTCTGAGAAAGGCTGTAGAGGTAGATGCAGCCCTGGTAGAGTGGGGTCTGATCCCCTGTGGGATAGGTTTTCCATGGTGTTTGTAGCAGAAATGAATGCAATGGCCTATCCATTTGAAAATGGTTTGCTTTGAAATAGCCTTCCCCTCTGCCCCTACAGCAAATGCCACCAGCAGTTGATCAGATTTCCTTTGAGGTTTAGTTCTGTCCAAGTAGAATCTAAGTTGTTGGTGCAAGTCTAAGGAGTGCAGAATCTGTTCCCCTTTGTTCTGTGGATTAAGAAGGTTGGCAAATGTATGGACTGATTAAGGGCCACACTGGTTACCACCTTGAGCATGAAGAAGGGACTGATCTTGAGGGACACCCTGTCCGCATGAAAGGTGATGAAAGGTTCCACTGCCATGAGGGCCTGTAATTCAGATACCTTTCTTGCTGAAGTGATTGCTAAAAGGAACGCTGTTTTCCAAGAAAGGAATTTTAAGTCCACAGTGGCAGCTGGCTCGAAAGGAGGAAGGGTGAGCTTTTCCAATACAAAGTTGAGGTCCCAGGCTGGAGTTGGATCTCTCCTGGGTGGTCGTAGATTTTTGGCCCCTCTGAGGAACTGCTTAAGCACTGGATGAGAGAAGAGGGGTGGTTCTATGTTATAATGAGCTGAGATGGCTGAGGTGTGAATTTTGATGGAGGAGAAAGACAGACCCTTATGAAGCGTCTCAATTAACAATTGTAAAATCTGAGGTAAATTGGGCACTGTTGTGCTCATCACTTGAGCTTGGTTCCAGGCACAGAATCTTTTCCATTTTTCAGCCTAAGACTTTCTGGTACTAGGCCTCCTTGCCTCTAAAATGATATCCATCACTGGTTTACTGAGGGATGGTAAAGGAAAAATTATGTAATTAGCCAGGCTGCTAGATTCAGAGTTTGAAGTTGAGGGTGCAGAATTTGGTTCTCCTGCTGAGACAATAGAGTAGGAGTCTCAGGCAGGTGCCATGGGGCCCACAGTGACACACTGCGCAAGGGGGGGGTACCAGTGTTGGCGGGGCCAGTCTAGTGCAATCAAAATCGTCCTTGGTTTGTCTTGTTTGATCTTTAGTAGTATTTTGGAGAATAGAGGCAGAGGAGGAAATGCATAAACTGATAGGTTTTTCCAGCTGAAGGACAGAGCATCCACTTTCCAAGCTTGTTTGTGGGGAGTCCTTACGCAGAATTTGTCCAACTGATGGTTTTGGGGGGAGGCAAACAGGTCTATATCTGGGCTCCCCCATTTGCTTGTCAACATGTTGAAAATCCTTGGTTCTAGTTTCCACTCGTGTGGGTCCATGAGGTTTCTGCTTAGTTTGTCTTCCAGAGTATTTAGTTTTCCTGACTGGAATTGAGCTTGTAAATATACTTGATAGCTCAGGGCTGTGTTCCACAATGCCATGGCTAGTCTGCAGAGGGGGTAAGAATGTGTACCCCCCTGCTTGTTTATGTACCACATAACAGTGGTGTTGTCCATCTTTAGCATTAATTGTCCTGAAAGAATGTGGTCCTTGAAGGCTGTCAGAGCATTCTGTACAGCTAACATTTCTTTTTGATTGATATGCAGGTACATTTGACTTGGGTTCCATTTGCCATGAATGCAATTCCCTGCCAGGTGGAACCCCCCCCCCATGCATAGTCTGATGAGTCTGTTGTTAAGGTTTGGGAGGCAGGGGGTAGTGAGAATGGTAGTCCCCTGTTTTGGTGGCAGGCCTCTGATCACCAAAGGAACTCTAAGCGTAGGCAAGGTATGATAGGAATCATTGTTTCTAGATCCTGTGAATGTTGACACCATAGGCTTTTGAGATACCATTGTAATTTCCTCACATGCAGCCTTGCATATGGAATTAGAAGAATGCAGGAGGCCATGAACCCCAAGGCTTGCAGTATTTGCCTTGTAGATAACTGGGTTTTTGTGGCCACTTGTTTGAAGTAGGTTGTCAAATGACTGCGTTTCTCTGGCATGAGGAAAGCCATCTGGGAAGTTGTATTCAAGCTTGTTCCCAGGAATATAATTTGTTGACAGGGTACCAGGTGTGATTTCTTTTCATTTTTTAGGCATAGAGGCCTGAGCATGCGGCCTGGGCATCGTTTTTTAGGCATGGTTCGAGATTTAGGCCTAAATGAAGAAAGAGGCGTCAGTTTAGTATGCAAGTCCATAGGCCTGAATACACCCTCAGAAGCCGGTGCCTGCACAGCGGCTACGGACCCATCCAAGGTAGAGACATCCGCAGGTTCCATAGTTGAAGCATCTTGTGGCATACCGGACTCCGAATGTGTCTCAGTAGAGGCCTGCGAATCAGAAGTAATGGGTATCAGGGAGTGCGAAAGCACCTCACTGAGTAACGGTGAACTGGTGACTGGCTTAGGAGAAGCTTCATCGTCAGATATGGACCTCGGCGGCCTGTCTCTGTCTTTATCCTTGCGTTTCTTCGAAATCCCAGTAGTCGTATGGCTAACAGATGACATTTCTGGATAATTAAACCAAGAACCAAAACATTTAGAGGCGAAAATATACCGACAACGGATAGTGCGCTGATTAAATAAAGCACAAAACCGGCAGCATGGTACATCGTGGTCAGGGCCTAGGCAAGGAATACAGTACGAATGAAAATCTTTATGAGGTATTTGCTTTCCACAAGTAATGCAATTATTAACTTTTACTGACATCGGTAAGGAGCAAGAAAAAGTTTCCCCAATGGGGTACTTAGCTTTAGTTGAAGACTTCGGTTCTGAAACTCGAAAACAAAAATTTCAGGAGTCGGACGATCGGCACTTGCAAACTGCTTCTGCTTCGGGCACCGCATGGCAAGGAAGACTGATGTAATGGCGTCGACTGCATGTTTTATACCCCTAACGACCTGACGTCATGGAAGAAGGGACAGCAACTGACGCAGGACCCAAGACTTTGTTAATCAGGCTGACTGAGGGCTACTGCATGCAGATAACCCAAAAGTGATGACTGCAACAGTAAAACACGAAGATCATCATATGGAAAAACAGACTCTGATGGCAGAGAGAGTTTTCCCTTCCTGTTCACATCTGGTTAGTGTGTCTTTGACCTTAGGGCCGAACAAGGACGAGCCGTCAAAGGGGACGTTAACAAAGGAAGACTTAAAAAGTTCCGCAAAGTTACACAAGCTCATCCAGGAATGTCTCCTAAAGGAAATTCCTGAACCCACTGCCCTACTCGCTCCATCAGCTGCATAAGAAATGAGCCTCATGGATGAGTTTACTACTGAATTCAAGGTGGAGAGCTGGGTGGTCACTTTATCTGATACCCCCGTAGCTACTGAACCCTGGAGAGCATCTCCTAGCTCCTTCAGGAGATCTCTTTGCAGCCTATTAAAGTGTGTAAGATAATTCAGGGACCTGAGTGCAAAGATCGTTGAAGAAAACTTACGCTTTCCGTATCTGTCCATCGTCTGAGACTCTTTGTTCGGGGGATGGACAGAAGAGGACGTCGCTGGCAATTCCTTCTTGGTGGCCACCGCCACCACCATAGCATCTACTGGGATACCTTTTGTTAGGAAGGTTTTATCCTCGCGGGATGTGATGAATTTATTTGGCTTCTAGGGAACAGGCTCCATGGAATCTGGAGACTCCCACCCCTTTCGATAAGCTAAATCCATAAGTTCATCGAAAGGTGGAGACACCCAAGTGGCAGAAGGGCGAGACCCAAAAGCCTTCAGATAGACAAAACTCCTCTCATCAGAAGGGTTGATGGGCTTCTCTCTGCTTAAGGATTTCTAGGATGTCTGCAAAAGAGACATCCTGACAGGGCGGCAGTGTAGACCCTTCTGACTCATCAAGGTCTGTGTCAGTTGTGATCGACTCATCTAGAGTGTTCAGATGCTTCCTCTTGCATAATCTCTTGCAAAGGACCCCTTCAGTAGGGCATTAGGGAGAGGTTTTGGAAGACAGGGATTCACCCACTGGGGCATCCTGAGGTCTTGAGTCTCCACGTTTGTGTGGAATTGGTTGTGCTGAGACAGACACTGGTGCCTTTTTGGGAGGAATGACTGGATCTGACAGTGGAACTGCCTGTGGAGACGGCGCTTTCTTCATCGCCTCGAAAGCCCCCCACCCATGATCCGAGGAAGCTCCCAGTTCCGAAGAACTAGAAGGGGGTTGGCTCCAAAGCCAATGTAGGAGCCGAGCTCACCCGTGCTGAGGCCCCAAGAGGCAAGTTCAGATCAGACAACTGTCCAACCTAGACCCGACCAGACAGTGTAGGCTCCTAGACTCCTCGAGCTTAGATGGCACAGAGAAAGTCGGAGCAGTACTTGTAGCCGAAAATCTTGGAACAGGTCTCGGCTCAGACGGTTCTATTAATATCAGCTCCATGCATTCCGGCTCTGAGGCCCCAAGGCGGGTCAGAGGAGGAATCCATGATGACGGGGTAAGTCTAGTCGGCTCAGAAATCCTCTGGGTCAGCTCCGACAATAATTTGGCTAGGACCAATGTACTTAAAAGCCTCCGCACCACAAGATCCACATCATCTTCTGATAAATTCCTGGACGATCGAGAAGAGGGAGCAGGAGATTTTGACCTTTGTAAAACTGGCGACCTTAAAGTCGGAGAAACCGGTTCCAGAACAGGAGGCCGGCTCAGAGTCTGCAATACCAACAGCTCCGAAACAGGAGGAGCAGAGGTAGATGTTTTTTTGGGCCCGACAGATTTCGGGTTCGATGGAAGACATTTTTGATACTTTATTAGGTCCAGACTGATCTGAAGAAGATGAAGATCTTTTACTTGATTTTCCAGATCTTGAAGGAGGGGAAGAGATTTGCTTTGATGCACCCTGACCTCCTTCTAAAGCTTCTGAAAAAGAACTCTTCAACAAACCCCTCAGTATCAACTTATTTTTCCTTTCAAGGAGAAACCTCAAACTAAATGAGTGGCATATAGAGCAAGACTCTTGCAAGTGTACTGCTCCAAGGCAGTACACGCAGTCAGTATGGCTATCAGTCAAAGACTTTGGCATTTAGAACATTTCTTAAATCCAATGGGTTTAGTGTCTCTTAATTGTTTAGACATATTCACCAGGAAAAGGCAACACAACTTAGCAACACCAGTAAGATTTTGAAGCAATAACTCTCTACTATCTACAGACTAACACGCTCTCTTAACGTAAATGAGCTATTAAGATAAGAACAGAAAGAAACAACAAATAACTTTTCTTTTTTAAAGAACAAACAGCACACCACACAGGAAAAAGTCCTCTAACTTAAACGGGCTGAGCCACTCTCTAATTTAAACAAGCTGACTCAGGAAGAAAAGGGTTCAAACTAGTTTACTAAAAGTAAATAACCAACACATACAATATTTAGAATAAAAAGTTTAGTACTAGAAAACCTTATAAGTTAAAAGTATCCAAAAAAGAACTAAACACACACCACACTCGACAGCGCAAGTAACACAAGCTAAATAACTGTAGTTTAAAGCTCACAGAGAAGCCTGGAGAGGGAAGAAACTGTAGGGCTTGAGATAAAACGACTGCCTCAGAGAAAAAAAACAGCAAGCAACAGACACAGTCTAATACTGTGACTAAGAAAGTCAAAGAATTAGCTAAGATAACAAGCACACATTTTTTTAAAAAAAGGTAATACAAGTTTAAAGGTATAACATAATAATTCAAAGGTAAACTTAGCCAGAGCCAGTTGTAAAACACCTGATCTGTTTAGCAGCAAACGAGATCTGGCAAATTCCCTAGAGCATCATGGGATAGGGAGTAAGCCACGAGCTAGTTGGAGACCTCGAGATTTTGTAAATGGCCGAGTCAGAACCGAGGATCAGTTCCGATCCCACCAGTACAGAATGAAGGTGTGATAGGACAACAGTACATCAGTACATTTAGCTATACCTTTGCCAAAACCATAGCCTTAAATCCATTTAAAAAGTAAATAAATAGTGCCTGTGATTCTCACAGAGGTGACTTCACTCTGGTGCTTTTTATCAGTCTTGTGAAAACTAGCAGTAAAATGTTACATCTGTTGAATCAGCATCCTCTCAAAGTAGCACACTTAGAATAGGAATCTGTTAAGCACTCATCCATCCATCCTCTATCCGTTTTCCCTCATTTTTGCACATGGGGTCAGGGTGTCACTTCAACAGTGGCAATCATCTCGAACCAAGGTTTACACAGATAGTAAAAAATGCAAAGTCAAAATTTCATTAACTGTATATCCATAGGTCACATGCAGAAACAGACAAGATCAAGTAAGGTCTTGAAAGAATGCTTCCTCTTAGATTTCATTTCTGTAATGTGTATAAAATCCAACAATTTCTGACACAGCCATCCACATCAGGTATAGCTCCTTTTAGTTATCAAGTGGTCATGTCTGTGTTCTGGTTGCCACTGCTAGTCTGGGATATGTAATGCCAACTGTGAAATAAAAAATGTTACTATGACACTGGACTTTATCTCCCATATAACAGCATGAGTAGTGTGTCATTCTAGGGCAATGAGCTTACTCCGACAACAGGATATTAAAATCCATGCAAGGTTCTTCCACTTTTAGTCTATTCTTGTTGTCCAAGAAATAAAAAGTTATGTACCTACCATAAGGTTCCATGTGAGTTGTCCATACTGCCCTTCATTCTTGACTGATGGGACCTCCAGAATGTGTACTACCACATAACCACTACATTGATGTGCAGGTGAGCCTCGTGTTCTTGCCAAATGCCTTGGGCTGTCTGTCCCTGATAATGGCCCCCCCCCCCTATCTGGGAAGCATCCGTGGTCACTGTGGCTGATGGGGGAGGTAAGGTAAAAGGACGGCCTATGGTGATCTGAGTTTATCCACCAGGCTAAGTCCTTTTTGCAAGATTCTGTCAGAATTATCTGGTATGACATCGGTAAGTCCTGCATTGACCATTGGGTAAAGAGAAGCCATTGCAAAATCCACATGTGCATGCGAGCTAAGGGGAGTATGGTGACAGTTGCTGCCATTGTCCCTAAAACTCTGAGAACAGTTCTTGCTTGTACTCTTGTTCTCAAAAGTAGATTTTGAATTTGTGTGTGAAGAAATTGTATTCATTCTTGTGGAATAGTTACCATCATATCTACCGAGTTTAACTCTGTGCCTATGAATGCGATATTCTGTGATGGCAATAAGGCAGATTTTCCGTAGTTGATTGTGATCTCAACTTGAGAACATAGGTCCAAAGTATTGTCTATTGCCTGTAGTAGTAGCTGCTTGGTAGTGTCGGTAAGGAGCCAGTCGTCTAGGTATGGAAACACCTGGAATCCTGCACGTCTCAGGTGGGCTGTAACTACTGCCATACATTTGGTGAACACATTGTATAGTTTGGAGGTTGAGAGATATGCCCCCAGACCGTGTCTGCAATAAGGCAGGGGAATGGAATGTGGTTATGTTGACAATGAGAGACCTGCCCATCAAGCTCTAACATTATGGTAAGCACATAACTCTCATATCTTACATGGGAAGAATTTGTTATGTACTTACCATTAACTTGGTATCGGTGTTGTCTTCTTTCATTACTCCTCACAAAGGGGTTACAGATCCGTGCTTGGATCCAACTCGGACACGTTTTTTCAGACTAGGATCCAAGCCCTCTACCCACAATGCTCTGCATTCTAACCAACCTCCTCAGATAGTTTGCTGCCCATAGATAACAGAGAGCAAAGAATAGAGAGATCTTAAAATATATAGTTATACATGTATAAACATATGTGACTCTATAACCAGAGTCTCATAAACCAGGAACAACAGTTCCTAAAGACAGTTCTCTCCAGGTCTTCTAGAGTATCAGGAAGGGGAATGGTTGGGTGGGAAGGTGAGGAAAAATGAAAGAAGACAACACAAATACCAAGTTATTGTAAGTAAATATTTGATATTGGGCAGGATTCACAACGGCTTGCATGGAGTCTAAGAGCCGTGTAAGACTCCATGCAGCCATCGCGATCAAGGAACAGCCCGAAATTACGTGTAAGAGAAAGCTAAAATGACTCTTACACGGGCAGGGAGTGGATATGCTAATCAGCCCACTTGCAGCCGAAAGGCATGCAAATGAGGTAGATTAGCGATCCACGAAGCTCAAACCAGCCTGTGTAAGAGTCATGTTAGCTGCAGAAATGTACTCAGTTGACCACTGAGTACGTTTCTGCAAATAACACAATGGAGCCATGTCAGCTCCAAATAAAGGTGCATATGTGTCAGGCAGCATGCCAATGGCCAAATATGTGGCCATTGGCAAGGTACCCCGATGCAAATATGAGAGAAAAAAAAAAATATTTTTTTTTCGGCAATCGCCGATGTTTAAATGCAGCTCTGCCCAGCGCAAACGGGCTGCGCTACATAAAACATAAAAAGTAAGGTTATAAACCCACAAATCTGGGTTTTATGCAATGCATGGATATACAATGCAGGGACCAGCAGACCAAAAATAACATGGCCACCGTTTAGTGGTTGCTAAGGGGGGAAGCTGAGTCTAAGACATGTAACTAAGCATTAGTACGCAATCCTATGTAAATGAGTGTTAGGATACTGAATCCCACTGTCACATAGCAAATGAGCACATTCCGAGTAGTGTAAGAGTTACATAAGGGGGAGGAACAGAGTAGGAGATAGGTGACATCACAGGAGGGAATGGCAGAAAGAAATGCAGTTCATTGGAGGTCAGTGTTACGTGACAGATGTCAGACACATATCATGGAAAGAGGAGTGCCACAAGATAAGCATGGGAAAGTCAAGAAATGGAAGGTGTACACTGTTGCCAACACCAAAGTTTCTTGCTGGGCGTGCATGCACATGTGTGCGCGCCAGGAGGTGCAAGTAGGGCAGTCTGTGCGCAAGTAAGGTAGACTGAGCATGCGGGAGCCTGTAGGCAGACTTGTAAGACTGTTTGCGCTGGTGTGCATGCGTTTTAACCCGAATAAGTAGATTCTAAACTGTGTAAGCATGTGTGCGCGTGTAAGCCACTATGAGCGTGTTTCCGCTGGTATGCGCGTTGCTCCCCCCTGAGGAAACAGAAAGGAAAAAGGAAGCAACAGAAATGGTAGGAAGCTAGCAAAGAATACTGCTGGAGCTAGCAGGTGAAAACAATTAGAAGCAGGCAATTACACAGGCAGAATACTAGCCCAGCCCAGCACTTAAAAGTCTGCAAACAGCAGTGCAGTATGATTCTCTCAAGAGACACTGCAAGACAGGAGTAAGCTATTAGAAGTGAAAACTGAAAAAGCTTCACTCAGACCAAAAAATGCTAGGGGCTGCCATAGCTGTCATAAGGAGACATAGGCAACTTGCTGAGGGTGGTGAAAATGCAAATGCTGCCAGACAACCCACAGTGAGGAGACGGAGAACAGTGTACAGGCCCAGGGTCACCTACCAGGGGTTATATGAGCTGGAGATAGTGGAGCGCTATAGAGTGGACAGAGACCTCCTGCAGCAAATTGTTGAGCTGTGCAGACCACACCTCACACACAGAACCAACAGAGGGGAACCCATCCCAGTGGAAACCAAGGTATGTGTTGGCTTAAGAATACTAGCAACAGGTACCTTCCAGAAACCAACTGGTGATATGATGGGAATCACACAGGCATCAGCATCCGGGGTACTGCACCAGTTCCTGGATGCCATGTCAGCACGTCGGAGATCATGTATATTTCCCCAATTCCCGTGAGGCATTGGCCAGCAATATGCGTCTCTTCCAGCAAATAGCGGAATATCCTGAGGTAGTGGGTGCAACAGACTGCACGCATATACGCATCAAAGCACCAGCTGGTGAGTGGGGTAGAGCCTACATTAACCGCAAGGGCTTCCCCTCCATCAACTGCCAGTTCGTGTGTGATGCCCAGGGCATAATAATGAATGTGTGTGCTGGCTGCCCTGGAAGCTACCATGATTCCCATATCTGGCATCTGACGCAGCTGTACCAGACATTTGCCAGTGGGGACATCCCACATGGTCACTTAGTAGGGGTTGCTGGATATGCACTGGAGCCATGGCTGATGACACCCATCAGAAATGCACACACACCTGAACAGGAACGCCATAATGAGGCACACGCACAAACACGAAATGTAATCGAGAGTGTGTTTGGGCTGCTCAAGTCACGGTTCCGGTGCCTGGACACATCTGGTGGAGCCTTGCAGTACTCACCAACTACATGTACCCAAATTGTCATGGTATGTGCTATGCTACATAATATGATTCTGCGAAAACAGCTGCAGCAGGATCAGCATAGGGCTGGGCCAAACAGCCCCCCACAATTGCCAAGTCAATCACAGGCAGAGCATGACTCGGAGGAGGAACAACCTGAGCCTGCCCCAGTAGGCAGAAGGAGGCATGCCCAGTATGCCTTGGCAAAGCGGCAACACATAGCACATACACTGGCTCAGTAGGGACCCTGGAAATGATACCTCTCTCTGACTCACACATATAGAAAAAGGGACGCCTAGGTTGACACAACCTGCTTTCAAACATGTACAGGGAGTGTAGTATGTGCATCCAACATAGGCCGCCCTGCAGCACCACCTGAGGCATGACTGCCATGTGTTAAGCAATGTAACACCATGTAGTATATGCAAACTTGATGACCCTGATTAACATCCTACCCTCACCAAGCATGATGCCACAATATGAAGATGAGATGATCAATTGCAATAATTGGCTGAAGTATTGCTGTTAGTCAAAGGGGATCCAATGCGTGCCAGCCTGGGATGACATGCTGAGCACGACATGATGCTCCACCGGCTAGGGGTGGCGTGCACCTATCAGTCCTGGCCTTATGGATACTGGCAAAGGCTGTTGTTACCCCCAGCGTGCCTTGAATAGGTAAGGCTCAAAACACAAACCCACCTCCATAGGTATCACAAGGGATAAGAACCTAGATGTAATGCTACCCAATGCCAGAAGTCTAAACAGCAAGATGCATGCAGTCTAAACTCCCCTCAGCATGGAGAATGTTGATATCTGTTCTGTAACAGAAAACTGGGTCAAGGCTCACAACAGCACCCTAACACTACCAGGTTACACCTTATACTGTGCTTTACAGCCCCAAAACATGGAACAAGCTACAAAAGGAGGGTGACTAGCAATAATTGTCAAGGATAACCACACCCCCATGTTGGTACCACAACAGGAAGCAGCATGGACTAGCCATGGTCAAGTAACAGTGGCTAAAACTGCCTCCCAGTTTATAGCCTGCTATAGACTACTGTCCTAACACCAGGAACTGCACTTGGCCTATGTTGGAATACATGAATATATCAAGCTCTCCAAACCACATTATATTGGGTGACTGAAAATACCCAAACATAGACTGGGAGCATTATTCTAGCTCCAACACCCTAGGACAAAGGTTCCTAGAATCCATAAACCAAAATGCTCAGGAACAATGTACCACTCCCACAAGAGGGGTAAGCATACTGGATGTGATAATCAGCAACATGGGTACTGTATGGCCAAATGAGAAGTGTATCCCTCACTGGTAAGATCAGACCATAGAGTAATCACACTGGATATACACATCCTGACCACAGTCCCTGGCCAGAAAACCACAGTGAAAAACATGTGTAAAGCAAAAGTTGCACTCCTCCAAACTGATGTGGAATCCAGTAAAGGCCCTGTGCCTGTGCAAAATATGGGCCACACCTCAGAACCCGTTATACATGCATTCCATGAACACTGCCATGAATGCATGGATTATGCAATCCCAAATAAAACCAAGACACAATGCCACGCAGGCATCTGGCATGGTGGACCCCAGCCATTACCAAACCATGCAAGAGAATGAGGAAGCTACTACATGATAGAGCAAACCTAAAAATGGAAGTAATCTCTGATCAGTATTATGGCAATAAAATATGTCCACTCATACAATCCACTAAGGCCAGCTACAACAAGTTGAATCTGTGAATCTTGAGGCAATGTTACACCTGCCCCATGTACACAGACAACCCTCTCCTCCCCCCAAGAAATACAAATATATGTGAGAGATGCAACCATTTATCCTAACCGGAGACTGAGCTCTCTCAACTCAGTACTGTCAAAACTAGTCAGGAGGAGAAGGTAACCACACACACCACAAACCCAGTCTCACATAGACCTATCACAACTGCAAACCAAAGATATAAACACAGAAAAACATTCCTGGAGGCTCTAATTACAAACACACCACATCAACAGAGGCCTCCAAAGCAGACACCCAAGCAACCACTACCTCCAAACATAGCACATGCAACACATAGTACACAAAGCTGGTGTGCCAAACAGTCACAGGCCAGAAGGAGAAACAACATGCCTGATACAGTTGTAATAGGTGACTCCATAGTCAGACACACTGCTGACCCACTCACCAGACTGAACAAGGGAAAGGGTACAGTAAGCTGCCTGTAGGCTGCTACAATACGCCACATAACACAAGCACGCAGGTCACCCCAAAGCAAGTACAAATATGATGCAGTCATTGTCCATGCTGGTGTGAATGACCTGAGACGTACCTCCCCGGACTACATGAAGAGAGACATAGATGAGCTCTCCGATTATGTAGGCCAGGCCGGTATGACTCTGACCTTGGGCAGCATCCTACCTTCACCAAGAATGATGCCACAGTACAAACACAGAATGATCAGCTCTAACAAGTGGCACAATTACTGGTGTCATTCCAAGGGGATCCAATGTCTGTCCGCTTGGGATGTCATGCTTGACAAGCCACGCTGCTTTGCCAGGGATGGCTTGCACCTGTCACTCCTTGGCGTCTGGATATTGGCTAAGGCTCTTGCCACCTCCATAGAGCCTTTTGTAGGCAAGGCTGAAAAGACTAACCCATCTCCCTAGAAAACATAAGTGGAAAGAAACATAAGGGTAATGCTGCCCAATGCCAGACGTCTAAACCTCAAGATGCATGCTCCCGAGGCCCTCCCCAGTATGGAGAACATCGATGTCTGTGCAGTGACAGAAACCTGCAGCAAGGCTCCTGAGAGCACACCAGCACTACCAGGTTATACCTCATATCATGCGTCTTGGCCCCAAAACCTGGAGCAAACCATAAAAGGAGGGGGAGTATCCATATTCAGCAAAGATACCCACACGTCCAGGTAACTGACAATGCACGAAGCATCGGAGACCACCCATGTGCAACTAGCCATAGGCAAAACTGCTGTACAGTCTGTAGCATGCTACAGACAACACTCTCACACACAGGAACCCCACTCAGCCTTCCTGAATACACTGGACAGTATGAATGTCTCACCAAATACCAAACAAGGTACTCACAAATAACCACAGAGGTGGTAATCCATTACGTATGGAAGGAGTAATCAGGGACCTAGGGACACAAGTGGACAGTAACATGTCATGTGACACTCACATTGCCAACGTGGCTAGGAAGACCTTCTATATTGGCCACCTTATCATGAAAGGAATCACATCTACGTCAACAGAGGTCATTGTGCCCCTATACTGTTCTCTTATCAGGCCCATAATTTAGTACAATGCCTCATTTGGGATGTACCTCACCAGACACCTGCAGCAGTTAGAAAGACCTCAAAGGTACCTCACCAAGAGGATAAAGGGTCTCAAATATATGTCATATGCTGCCTGGCTGTAGACACCCCAGCTGTATGCAGGCACATACTGCCTACGCAGAGGCGTATGCCTGTTGTACAAGGCCATGTCCAACATGCTCCACCCCAGAAAACCCAAATCTATCAGAGCTGTGAGAGCGAGAGATGTCAACCTCAACACATAATGAAATAGGATGTGCTGGAGGGACAGATACATAACCCAGAGGCTCCCTACACCCCGGAACGGAATCCCACTACATGTTAGGCAGAGCCCCTCACTGACTCACTTCAACAGGAATCTTGCCAAGTGGATGGGTGATCGTAGATGTACACTGGGGGTCTTCACTGTGTCACGTCTAGACAGAGGCAAAATAAAGTAAATCCTAAATGGCCATAATACTCACATAGCAAGGGGTGGCGAAAGCCACACACACTCTGGCTAGGCTTATAAATGCCCTAGGGCAAATAGCCTAGTATGAACCTATGAAGATACAAATTGTACAGGACACTAAGGATAATCACAAGGCTTTCTTAACTGATGGTAGGAACCTTGTTGGGATTTCACAGATATGCTCTGAATCACTCAAATAATACAAACAATATACCAAACACACACACATTGCCAACATCCAACCTGACAGGTTCAGTGCAACCCCCCCCCCCAAATGCCAAATATCTATCCCAGCAGAGTGCTGGTCCCCTGACACTGCAGATGCTGAGGTAACAGCCAGCATCTACAAAGCAAAACACACAGCATCAATGGTATGAGATGGTGTCCTGGGCTGAGTCCAACATGGACTCCAAGAAGAATGGAACGCCATATAACACTACTGCTCAATGTCAGCCTTACCACAGGATATGTACCCAAAGAGCAGTGTACAACAACAGTGGTCCTTCTCCACAAAGGTGTTGCCTGAATGGATAATGCAAACTACCACCCCAGAATCCTGACAAGCTTGGTCTGCAAAGCTATGGAAAGGATCAGCATGTACCTCAGACATAAAGATATTGGGGACCTACTGACACTGGACCCTACCCAGTGTGGCTTTCTTAACTGCAGATCCTGCCCCTTAAACATGTTTGACTCATTTGAAACAGTCATTAAGGCCATTGATGAGGGGAATGTTGTCCACACAGCCTAGCTGGACCTTGCAAAAGGCTTCCATACAATACCCACGTGTTCATTATAGATAAGCTCACCAGCTTAAATATAAACCCCCATGTCAGTAGAGGGGTTGCAAACCAGCCCAAGGACAGAACTGACATGGTCAGAAATGCTGCAGCCATGTCAGACTACAAACCAGACACAACTGGCATCCCACAAGGCTCGGTCCTGGGACCTCCCTTGTTTGGTATATATGCCCCATAGGTACAGGCCAACATGGAAGGACTGTGTCTGAACAAGTTTGCAGAGGACTACAAACTGGCCACCATATCTGACCCTCCAGCTGACACAAGCATCCCACAAAAGGGCCACATAGAAACAGACAACTGGTGCCATAGCCATGTCAACAAGCTAATTGCAGAAAAGTGTATAGTCATCCCCTGTGGATATACAGTAAGTGCCCACCAATTACCACATAGGTGTTAACCCATTAGGTACTGAAGAAGTAATACGAGACCTGGGGACACAAGTTGATAGATATCTTGCATTGGACAAGCATGTTGCTGTAGTGGTTACAGAAACATACCATATACCCATCTAATCATGAAGGTAGTCAGATCTAGATCAAGGGAGGTCACTGTGGCTCTGCAGTCATCCTTCATCAGCCTCACAATTGAGTACAATGGCCCCTGTGGGATGTACCGTAGCTGACACCTGCAACAACTGGAATGACCACACAAATACTCTACCAGGAGGATTGCAGAGCTGTAACAGATGCCATGTGTCACCCGAGTAAAGCAACTGCAGCTCCACACAGTGCCATACTGCCTGGCTGGAGGTGAACTGTGCCTGATGTTTAGAGCCATGACCAACCTGGTATCAATGGATATTTGGCACCATGTAAACACTGAATGCTGGTGACCTACGCAGCTGACAGGCCTGAACCCCAGCACAGACATAAACAGGACATGCTGTACTGACTGGTCCACAACCCAGAAGCTCACTCCACTCACGACTAAACTCCCACTACAGGATATCCAGGGAGTCCCTCAGTGACTGTCATCCAGAGGAATCATGATGACTGGATGGGAGATGGCAGGTGTACCCTGGATATCACCTGTATGTCATGGGTAGACAGAGGCACAGCGCACTAACCATGACATATGTCATGGCAAACTCCAGTAAATGTGTGTTGAAGGACAAACACTCTCTGACTAGCATTACAAATGGACTAGGGCACATGGCCATTGTTTGTCACTGTCCACACAAGTTGTGGAATACAATAACAATGTCGGACAATCATGTACTAAGCTGTCCATATCTGAACAAAATGCAACATGGTCATATCTGCACAACTGGCCCTCAACCAGTCTGGTGTGCTCAATATAAACATTACAAGCAGTGACAGGACTGAAACCGATCATACTGTCCACCACAGTGAAAGTTTTGCACCAGTACACTATACAACAATACAACTGTTTGGTCAGCAGGAAAGGATGATGACAACTGTATGCAAACTATCCCATGGCGACCCTGCAGGCACAGCATAATGCCTGTTAGGTTCAGACACATAGCAGCTGGGCAGTAAGAACACAACCTAATGTCCAACACTCAACTGTACATGTGATATATAGATGGCATTCACACACAAACAGAAATGTGGTGGTCCACAGATCCAAACATAAGGAAAGGTCACACTGGGCATTTCACACACTTAGATAAATGAGATGTGGTAGTCAAAAAGCCATACAGACTGTGAACTGGGCATGCTCACACACTTAGGCCATGTCACAGTTCAGCAGTTGCACACACATATCTGGCATTTCTATGTGTTAACACAGGAACCTCCCACAATACAGACATCTGCCCAGTGCACACAGTGAAGTTACAACAGAGACATAAGTAAAGTACTGGATCCCACTCATATGCAAACATCTCCCACAGTACACACGTTGTTTATAGAGATAGGGAAGGCTATGGCAATAAAGACCCACAAACAGTATATGAGCAACAGATATGTGCATCTGACAGGTAAACATATGGCCATAGAGTGCAATACCTGACCGTTGTCCCTAGGGAATACAGAAGGCTATCCACAGTGTATTTGGCATCTGCCTCCACAGTACAGTAGGCCACTGTGCCTGTGCAAAGTTAATGCATAGATATGCTCTCCCCCTTACTGATGGATAGTAACCGATGTACATACCTCTTCATCCATAATGATGTCAGCACACTATACATATGTCAGGAGCAGAAATTATACCCAGTAATGTGAATAGCGCGCTCCGCTACTGCGTCTCTAACAAGTGTCATAACATAGTTACGTAGGGGTTTGAATCCTGCAAGTGCCCAGTGTGTGTGTGACTGTGTATGGGGGAGTAGTGTGTGCAATTCCATGTGTATGAGAAATGTCCCTTTTGGCAACTAGTACTACACAAAACATGCTGCATATTCCACTGTCTAAACACTGATGATGTCAGCACCCTATAAGTACAGCAGGAGAAAGCAATCCCCCCAGTAATGCAAATAGCGTGCTCTGCTAATGTGACTCACAAAGTGATCTAACATGGTTAGGTAGAGGTTTGTATCATACAAATGCCATGTGTAATTTTGTCACACAGTTGGTCCTTGTGTGTGGGGTGTTGTTCCCAATATTGCACGACATACATTATATCAGTAATGTCAATGCACACATGATGTATGTGTGTGCCACCTACACATATGTACCTGTGAACTGCAAGAGTTCCCATGTCCGAAGCCTGCCTCATGTGAATACATGGACTATGCATCAGACAACTGTATGACTGGGGTGTTCTGTGCAGGGGCTGCATGTGGTATGTAACTATACAGTGTGGGTTGCAGATGGTGTCATCACACCAGCGAGGGATACATGATTGGTCTGGAGCATATAGTCCACATGTTGGTGATGAACAGGTGCAGCATGTTGTCACCACTTGTGGGAGTGGTAACAAGTTGTTCCATAGCAATGCAGGGAATGAATGACAAGACAGCTTCAGATAGGGTCTTGCAGCTAGAATAATGCTCACACTGTATGTTTGGGTAGTTGCAGTACAACCATATAATGGTGTGTGTAGAGACCGTCATATTCCCAGTGTGTTGCACATGGAGAGACTCTGATGCTTTGTGCAGTGCCACCAACCTGGGGGTGTGTGTATCTGTGGTGCCTTTGGATACATCCCCCCTGTTCTGTTTTGGAGCATGTGTAGGGGATGACAAGCATGGTATCAGGAATGACCTGGCACTGACAGTGTGCACCTGGGAGCCTTGTACCAGGAGTCTGTTACTGCACAGATATTGCTTTACCCCATGCTAAGGACAGTTTCCACTGCATGCATCGAGGTTTACACTGCTGCTGTTGAGTAGCATTGCTATTAGTGTCCCATCCCGTGTGCTACCTGTGTAGGTGGCTATGTAATGTCAGCCTTGCATACAAAGGCAGTATGTGTGTAGCAACAGCCTCTGCCAATACACAATGGCCCATGGGTGACAGGTGCAAGCTGTCCCAAACAAAGCAATGTGGCATGTCCAGCATGTAATCCCACACTGACAGGCATTGGATCCCCTTTGGATGTCACTGAAAGATACGTTAAGTGCAGAAAATGATGATCCAGTCTACATATTGTGGCAGCATTCATGGTGAGGGTGAGATGCTACCCAAAGCCAGGGTCATACCAGCCTGTGCCACAACCTCAGAGAGCCCCTCCATGTCCCCTAACATGTAGTCTAGGGAGGTGCGTCAGAGGTCATACACACTAGCACAGACAATGACTGAGTCATACTGCTACATGCCTTGGAGTGACTGCTTTGCTTGTGTTATGTGGTGGATCATAGTGCCCGACGGGCAGCTCAGCGTGACCGTCACCTTGTTCAGCCTGGGAGCAGGACCACCGTGTACGTGTCAATAGAGGTACCTCATACAACCGTAGCAGGTGTGTTGTCTAGCCGTATGGCCTGACACTGTTAGGCACACAGGCTTTGTGAGCTATGTGTCGCATGTGCTCTGCTCTGGCGTAATGTTTGCTTGTGTCTGCTTTGCAGGTGTCAGCTGCTCAGGCAGGATGCTATTCTGAGAGCCCAATAATGTACCTGTGTGTGTCTGTGTTTGGATTGTGGTCGTGGCAGGTCTATGGGAGACTGGTACTGTATTCACTGTAGTATCCCACTCCACCTGACAGGGCATGCCAGTGCTGTGTAAACAGAGCTTAGCCCCCAGTTTGGCTATGTGGTTGCATCTATCACATGTGTTGTACATGTATGGGAAGGGGAGAGGGTTGTCTGTGTACATGAGGCAGCTGTAACATTGCCACATGACTCACAGATTCACCAACTGGACCTGACAGTAGATCGACAGGTGACCTTTGCAAATGTTACCATAGCATTGTGACTCCCACACTAAGTAACGACACAGAGGGCCAATGGGGAACAAGGTACTCAAGGTGACTATGTGAGGGTGTAGTGCTCCTGAATTGTTAGTGCTGGCATATATGAATGCTGTCTTGAGCAAATGTGAGGTACATCGTATGCAATGTGTTACAGGCAAGCTACATGCAAACAGGTCAAACAGTGACATTCTGTCAAGTGACACATGGACATCAGTACAGTAAGCAACACAGATGTCACTAGGGATCCACAGAGGCACTGTATATCTGCACCGCAGGTGGAATCAGTGTTTCAGGAACATAACAGGCAAACATGCATACAAACAAAGCTACAGTCAGCAGGCCTGTATGTAGACTATGCTACAACAAACAAGGTGTACGACTTCCAGTATGTAACAGTGCATATATGCAGGCAATCTAAGCCAGTACCCAGACATTCCCAGGTCAGATGGGCTGGGTCCAGCAGCAACCCCCACAAGTGTATAGACCAAGCACCTTCGTAATGTTTAATAACTGGCCTGATACCCAAGTGCTCATACCTGTAATAATACACATCTCAAATAACAGACACTGAGCCCTCACTCAGCAGTTCCAGACGTAGTATGATGTATGCTACCTGTCCTGGCACCACAGTATCCTTGACATGTATGGACACTCTCCCTCCTGTCATAGTTAGTTCTGTGTTTTGGTGCTGTTATGCATGGTATGAGGTGTGACCTTGTAGTGCTAGTGTGCTCTTGTGAGCCCTGAACCTGCTGTGTAGTACTGCACAGATATCAACATCCTGAAACATCTGCATTGCAGAGTCGTGTGTGGACAGCATGCAACTCGCAGTTGACATGGCCATCATTGAGTATCAATATGTACATTGTTGTATCCCCTGTGCTACCTATGTAGGTGGCCATCCCTTCACAGCCTCACCACCAGTATGCAAAGATGTGCAGACAGAACACTGTGGTAATTAGTATGGGTGTACAAAACAATACAATGACATTCATACTGTAACTGCATCAGGCATGCTGGTATATACCCACAATGCTATAATTACACTGTACTGTTGTCAACATCACACTATTACAATACGTCTATGTAGTCACCCTGTGCATCAGCACCATCTTAACCTGTTCCTGCACCAATCTTACAGATTGCAGGAGGTGGCAGAGTTTCATCATATGGACAGGGTGTGTACCTGGTATGCCTGAGTCTGCCACTGATACAACCAATTGACATGTCTGTGTGTGTGTGTGTTGGGGAGGGACAGCAGTACAAGATGGGGCAATGTTGATGCAGTGTGTGCGTGTATGCGGTAGCCCTAGGTGTTATCACTTTGCATGTGTGTATGAATGCACACAGTCCCACCTCATGGCTGCCATATACAGGTGTTTGTGGACAGCCGCAGACTGTACCTGCCAGGACATACAGATCACTGTCTGTGGCCACGGACACGGTACCTGTGCCTGGCAGGGGTGCTATGGACCGTATCAGGTACCAATCCAGACTAGGTACTGTGATCAGAAGAAGGTGTTCGTTGACTGGAGACAGGTCCCTGTTGGGACTGTCCAGCACCACGTGCACGTGGTCTCCTGGGGCGGTACAATGACAGCACAGACCCAGCATTGCTGGGGCTGCTGCTGGCACTATGTGTGCGGCCGCGGCCCTGTTGTCGTCTGCAACGGCTGCCAGCTGCTGCTGTTGCTGGCATATGGCCATGTCGACGCCTCAACCGTCCACCATTGCCCTGGCTCATGGACATATAGTTGTGGAACAGATCTAATGTGTCCCCCCAACGTCAATCAATGACCTCGGTGAAGTTGCGGATGGCAGCCGCAACATCACGCATACTGTCACTCATGGCTGTGCTACATGCTCTCAGCTCCCTCAGACCCTGTCTGGTGTACCGTTCCATACGTGACTGTGCCTGCATTACAGCCCGGAACATAGCTGGGGTTGAAAGACCTCTGTGGGCACGTCTGACAGAGGCGGTATGCCCACGGATGCTCCCACGAGAACCCATGGACGTCTGCCTGTGCGGTACCGTGTCAGGGCCCTGGCCATGGCTGCAGTGTGGGGGTGCATGTGCCACCGGTACCACATTACCCTGGTCAATGTCCACTGTATCCTGTCCATCACCTAGGGACATTGGTGACAAAGGATGTATTGGCAGGATGACTGTGCGCATAGATGGGGTCGACAGCTGTGTAGTGTCAATTGGCTGACCAATGACGGACCCTGGCACACCTACCTGTGCCATTACACAGGTATCATCATCACTATCCACAGCAGCTGATTCAGGTTCCCTGCTGCATGACACCAGAGCAGCACCAGAACCTGTGGGAGTAAGACAGGAAACACAGTTTACAATGTGTACACAATGCCACCACTGATGCACACATGGGCACATGCACACATGGACACATGCACACATGGGCACATACATACATGCACACACCTCAGTATATGAGATATAAACCCACAGACACAAACACACCTGCAATCAAACACATTGCACTACTGCTTCAGCCTATTATTACTATTAGTATACAGAGTAGTGAAGGTAATGGTATTACACACTCACCAGCATGGATAGGCTGCCTTGCTGTTACACCAGAGGGACCTGCGGAAAAGAGACATTCATCGTCAGTGGGCACAACTGTGCCATTGATACTGTGGGCATGTTACAGTTCAGTAGTGCAACAGTTAGCTTCCACAGGTGTACTGCAGATAATGAGGTTATCACGAATGCACAATAATTACCAAGATAACAGCTACAAATCGAGGACACACCTCACACATGCATAATCTAACGGTGTACAGAATGGTCACTATACACATGGCATGTTACCTGAACGCTCTGTGTCCTGCTGCTGTGTGGCTCCAGCCTCCATCATTACAGATGTATGCTGTTGTTGTTGCTGCTGTGCTGGAGCCACAACACTCAGGAGTAGTCCCTCCAGTCTGGTGAGGGGGGGATGTCTAGCCACCCCACCACCTGTGGCAAGCTGCTGCCTGTGGATATCCGACACACGCTGACGGACATTTCTAATTAAATCACTGCAGTGATGGCGTACCTGCTCATATGTCTGGTTATGTGTGCTTATGTCATTTACCCGACGGACCAGGTCTTGCCACAGTGCAGCCCTCTCCTGCTGGTTCTGGCTGGTGCGGGAAAAGAGTACAGCGAAATCCCACACCAGGCTCTGGTGTATCTCCTCCTCTTCTGCAGCGGAGTAGACTGGGTTCCGCTGGTGAACCATGTCCCTGAAAAGGAGAAGGGAAAATATGTCAGCAATATCTGTCAGCAGACTATAGCACACATAATACACATTATACTTGACTACAGTGATATAACTTAGGCACCATATATAGCATCTGTCTGTCTATTGGGGGATACACATGTACATGACCAGATATCAGTGCTCATCCGACAACTGTGCAACAGTACCTGGCACACTCCATACAACAGACTAGTATACTGCAGCAGTCAACGCACTGTTTCAGGTACAATACACGACCCCACACTGGGGCTTTGAATCAAGGTACTGTATGGGGAACATTATCAGCCCATGCACTGCACACAATGCCCGTTACATATTTCACTGGTACTGCACACTACTCTTACTTGCCATAACCCTACCTACACCACAGTGACATACAGGGTAACACAGCACAACATATGGCAATGTAGTATGTGTTGATCGCAATACCCCACACACCTGTCTCTGGCCTCACACCATGTACACACTACCATGACAGACAGACAGTCATGGTGAGCAATCACACCAGTACACAACATGCACCCAGTCACTAGCACATTCATTCCACCTCACATATTCCGTTTGCAATGTGTTAATGGGTGTGCACTGCGTCCTAGATAGGTAGTGTGCTTTTGGCCCTGGGCCTACAGCAGCATACTGTTATGCTATCCTGCCCCTTGTGACATGTGTTATGATCGTACCTGCTCCTTACAAACAGTTACACAGTGTGACTCATATGGCATATTACCTATCAGCATAACATTCAGCAGGGGTATGTCTGACATCTACTCATGGGGGGGCTTGCTTCTTAATTCTGTGTGATCTACTACAGGATATGTCATATCTGTGGGTAGGGTCCCATACCTCCACCATGTGCTCTATACTGCAGTGACAAGGACGACAGACATAGGTAATTTGTGCTGTGGATGTTGGAGGTGTTACCATGGTTGGGAGACAACTGTCATGGGTGTGACCGAACTATGTATATCCAGCAATGGTAACCTCTATGTAAGTAGTCTGTGTGCACTCTGTGGTGTTTGAGTGCATTGACACAGTTACTTGCATATGTCTGTGTCCTTCACCATATCTGTAGCTGTCATGGGAGGTACATACCGTGTAGGACATTGTGGGGTGTGGAGGGGTACAGTGACCTACATTTCCATAGCTGACACACCATGTCTGCTGACACATTAGTCCTGTAATACCCGTACATGGAGTGTGCCACTGTGTGTATCGATGTGGAGCCTATTGTACACTTGTTGACCCTGTTCCCCCCTGAGACATGCAGTGGTAGGCAGGCATGTACATATGTGGTGGTTACTGGTGTCAGTGTTTTTAAATGGGGTATGGTACTCCAGTATCCACACTGGTGTTCACTCCATGCCTGTGACACCAGGCACCTGTAGCAAGACATCTGCACACATGTGCCTCACACAGTCTATATATGTATATGTATAGATATATGTATATGTATATATATATATATATATATATATATATATATATATATATATATATATGTGTGTATTGATATATTTATATCTGTATATGGATATATATCTGTTTGTATATATGTATATATCAATATATCATATGTACATCTAGATATATACATACAGATGTGGGGAGAGAGAGACAGGGTGAGTGTGAGGGGGTGGGACAGAGAGTGAGAGATAGTCATATACAGACATGTCTGTTGTCAGTCAGCTCTATCTGTATATGTGTAAGTCTCTACAGATATCTATATATGTATGTGTGTATTACATATATCTGTACATACATATTCTACCAATCTCGATGTCTGTGCAGTACGTGAGAACCTGGTTCAAGACTCCTGAGAGCACACCAGCGGTACCAGGCTATACCCCGTATCATGCATTTTGGCCCCAGAACTCGGGACAAAACGGACAAGGAGGGGTTGTGTCCATATTCATGGTGGACACACACACCTCCAGGTTAGTGGCAACACATGAAGCATCACAGACCATCCAGGTGCAGATAACTGTAGGCAAACCTGCTATACAACTGGATGCATGTTACAGACCACCCTCCCGATCTCAGGGACCACAGTCGGCCTTCCTGTAGACATTGGAGGATATGAATGTCACACCACACACCATCATATTGGGATAGTGTGACTACCTTAACATACACTGGGTGCATTATTCTACTCCAAACACCCTAGCCCAAAGGTTCCCAGTATTCACTATGTCAAATGCAATGGAACAGCTAGTCACCTCTCCCACAACAGGAGATAATATACTAGACCTGATCATCACAAACATGCGGACAATGTGCTACACACTGGAAGGATACCCCTCACTAGTCACATCTGACCACAGACTAATCACCCTGGATATACATATCCCACCTCCCCCACAATACAACAGACTACAGTGGGAGACCTCTCACATGCCGACTTTACACGTCTTATAACTGAGTTGGTATCCTGAATGCCCACTGGGCCAGTGTAATCCACTTCCCACAATGCAGACACCCTCACATATGCTTCTACAGACATCTCCAAGAATGCATGGATCATGCAATCACAAATGAAACCATGACCCTCTCCACCAAGGGCAGGCATCCTGTCTGGTGGACCCCAGCATTGAACAACTTGTATAACAACAGATGGTAGCTACTGCACGGCAGAGCATACTTCCATAGAGCTACGGCATCTCTCATCAGCAGTAGTAGACACATGGGTTTTGTCGTACAAACATGCAAGGCCAACAATGAGAGGGACATCGCTATGGTCACTACAGATAACCACAAGGCCTTCCTCTGCTATGTTACACACGTGAGTGGGAACCCTCAGTTGTGTTCACAGTTAGTTCACAGTGACATACACTACACTGAACAGACAGATAATGCCAACAGTCTGGCAGACAGGTTCAGTGCAGGTTTCTACACTCCCTCACCTACACATGTGGAATTACTTATCCCAGCTGACTGTAACCTCCCTGTCATCTCGGATGTCCAGCTGGGAACCACCCTCAGCGGAGCTGTAAACACAGCAGCAATGGGACCCAACAGTATTGCGGGTTGCATGCTACGTGAACTGCAAGAGGAGCTACACATGCACATTGCATGCTATTCAGCCGTAGCCTTACTACAGCATATGTACCTGGACACTGGCATACAGCAACAGTAGTCCCACTCCACACAGGAGGCACCTCTACAGACCCTGGTAACTACCGCCCCATACACTTAACCAGCCTGGTCTGCAACACTATGGAAAGGATCATTATGGTACCCATACACAGAGACATTGGGGACTTAGAGACAGTTGTTCCCACCCGGTTTGGCTTTGTAGAGGGCAGATCCTGCCTTATGAACCTGGTTGACCTTTTCAAATCAGTCACTATAGCCATTGCTGAGGGCATAGCGGTCCATACAGCCTACCTGGACTTGCCTACAGCATTCGACACAATACCGCACTCTGCCATCATAGACATGATCAACAGCTAACATGTAAATCCATATGTCACATGATGGGTTGCAAACCAGCTAACAGACAGAAACCTTATAGTCAACCTCACTGGTGCCATGTCAGACTCAGAGCCAGTCACATGTGGTGTCCCACAGGGCTCTGTCCTGGGACTACTCATGTTCAGCATATCATTCTCAGATGTGGAAGCAGACATGGGAGGGTAGTGGCTGACAATGTTCAAAGATGACTGCATACTAGGCGCCATAGGCAATACACCTGCTGACACATACATTCTACTGACAGGCCTCACGGACACCAACAACTGGTGGCGAAGTCATGGCCTGACACTGCATGCCACGTAATGTATACTCATACCCTTTTGGACGGACAAGGTACCTACATATTATCACATAGACAATAACCCACCGAGTACAGACAAAGTAATCAGAGACCTGGTGATACTGTGCAATGCTGACCTCTCATTTGACACCCACGTTGCAGAAGTGGTTGGATGGACTTCCTACCTTGCCCACCTTATCATGAAGGGATTCACATCCACATCAAAAGGGGTCATTGTACCCTTATACTCCTCCCTTATCAGGCCCATGACTGTGTACTATGCCCCATTTGGTATGTACCCCACCTGGCACTTGCAACAGCTAGGGGGACCCCATGAGTACATCACCAGGTGGATCAAGGGTCTGCAACACCTGTCATATGCTGCCAGACTAATGTAACTCATGCTCTATTCCACAGCATACTGCCTACGTAGGGGTGATCTGTGCCTGATGTAGTAGGCCATGTCCAATCTGGTAGTGATGGACATGTTCCACCTCATACAATCCAAATCCATCAGAAGCACGACAGCTACGGATTTAAACCTCAGCACACATATGAATAGGACATACTGTAGGGACAGATCCATCACTAAGAAGCTTCCCATACTGTGGAACAGGATCCCAGTTCATGTTAGGCAGAGACCCTCACTGACACTCTTCATGTGCATTCTTGACAAGTGGATGGGAGATCATAGGTTTACAGCAGGGGTCATCTCTGTGTCACTACTAGACAGAGGCACAGTACACTAACGCTATTATGTAGGGGGGTCTTCACTCTGTCACTACTATACAGAGGCGCAGGTTTCTAAATCTATTCTATACACTGTCTTCAGATAGCCTAGTACTATGCCACTGTGAAACTATATCTGTCTATGTATTTCTACATCCCTATCTATGTATACACATATGCATATTATATATATATATATATATATATATATATATATATATATATATATATATATATAAATATATGTATACACACAGTAACGTACTGCTGAACACCCATTACTGTACCACCTACTTGTACATTGCACTACAACCTACATTGCTATGTGCACATAGCTACCATCACATACATATGTATGTGGAGCCTTCAGTGACAGTTTCAGTATGTCCACGTCCCTATGCACATCCTCATATACATAGATACAGACCAATAACACATCTGGAGAGTTCACAGTATGTAGAGTATTATAGTAGTACTTTACATTACCTGTGTTTGTTGCAGCTGTTTGTGTAGGCTTGCAGTTGCTTGGCCTGCTGTCTGCCTCTTTGCCTTGATGTTTCCGGTTTGTTATTTCTTTCTCTCTCTTTCTTTCTTTCTTTCTTGGTTTTCTCTCTCTCTCTCTCCCTCTCTCTCTCTACCTCCAGCGGGTGCAATGACAGTATTGCATGTGTGGACTGGGAGTACAGGATGCTTTTGTAGGTATCTGCACATGTCCATGTGATGGCCTCTGCACCAATTGTTAGCCAGCATTTGCTAATTGCATGGAGCCTGTTGTGTAGTGATTGCAGTTCTCACTGTGATTGCAGGCCTGTGCTATAAAAAGGTCTGTTAGGTAGGCGTAGCCCTTTCAGATTATCAGGGTGGGGACCATGCTGGTTTGCTGTGGACACTGTTCTGTGAGTGTAAGGGTTGGTATGTCTCTCATATTTCAGGCTGTGTTGTAGACACTGCAATGCATGTTGTTCTGCAAGCTACTATTAGTACATTTGGCAGGGTGTCAGTGGGGCACAGTTGACATTTGTTTTCACATCAGGGACATCCCTGTAACTCAGTCACAGTTGCTATGTCTGCACTCTTAACTATTCAACTATGGCTATGTTTATCCTGCTCTGAGTATGTGTGTGGCTTATCAACCAAATATAATAACAAAAAAGTCCTGGACTCCACGTAGGTTAAAAAGTCTTTATAAAATTCACAAAGCACAGAGGATAAGCGCTTTCGTCTAATGACCAGACTTCTTCAGATGTGTGTGGCTTGCCAGATGCTACTGTGACATTATTACCTAGTAACTACCAACTAGCATAACTGTTTTTCGGCATACAGTACTATTTTACAAACCCACTAGATTTGACAGTAAATATACATGACATGCTTTGTGTGCTAGACTTGTATAGTCCCTTTAAATTAATTCCTATTATTTTATTATATATTTCTTTCAGCACAATGTTCTTGTATAGCACTCATGGCTTAGTGGCAAGTCATGCAGACTAGTGTTTCCAAGGTCCTGGGTTCGAGACTGAGGGAGGTATTTTATTTTGCTGCTGAGAAAACTACAGGCCTTGTCATTCAGAGTGACTAAGGCACTTTTAAGCAGTTGTAAGCGGGTTAGCGCTGGTTTACGTGGAGGTCACGCATGCGCACTGCCGCTTAGCTTCGCGCACACCCGCTTACTACTGCTTAAAAGTGCTTACTCTCGCGCACACCCACGCTATTTTCTTTGAAAGAAAAGAAAATGGGGAGATAGGAAAGTGGCGAAAAAGGGGTCACAAAGAGGGTAGGACAGTAGGGAAACAAGCTCAGGTTTTGCAGGAGGGATGTAGGTAAGGCCCATAGCTGCCAATTTCTTCATCAGCAACAGCTGTGCATATGTTTGTAATTTGGTGTGAAATTTGAAACCTTCCACCCCTGAGAGAGATGTAAGGACAACAATAATACTTGTTGTACAGTCAATTGTAATTGACAGTTTACATGTCCAGCAGACGTGTGCAAAATGGGCAGCTATGTATGGGGCGTAATTTTTTTGTGGGTACAGAGTGCCCGTTTTTTTTTTTTTTTTTTTTCAGGTGAGAGTGGTATGTCAGGTACAGGAAGCCGATATAGCTGGGGAGGTAGGTTGGGTAGGTTAACAGACAAGACAAACAAGATGCATACAGGGGGCGGTGTATGACACATGTGGGGAGAGTTACACAATTGACGGGGACGGATGTTTGGATATCTCGAGCCCATGAGCCCACAGATGGCAACAGTGGAACTGAGATCCCCACCCATGGGCAGTTGCCACTGTGCCTTCACTGCCCAGGATGGGGCTGTGCTGGGGGCTGTGTAGGCCAGGCAGCAGGCACGCCCGTGAGTTGTGCCACCCGTGCCTCAAGCTGGCGTAGGGGCCCAAGCACAGCGTGCCAGATCTCCCTACGCACCACAGTCCGGACACTACGGAGGATGAGTGGATGTTCTCCTCCGGCTACACTTGCAGAGGGGGGACGAGCCCCATCCCCTGCAGCGCTTCCACCCACAGGTGGCACAGGGCCACCGGAGGAGGGTCCGGCCGGGGCACTACTGCCAGGTGCACTTGCCAGCTGAGGTGGGAGAGGTGGGTCCGCTGGAACCCGCCTTCCCTGTCGTCCTATGTTTTGCATTATGTTATGACAGTTTGGGTTAGTAACATACAATATCATTCACAATTAGTTGTAACAGCATGCATTAGTACTCCCATTAACCAAACACCCATATATTCAAGCCACTGAACAGCAAGCATAACACATGCATAATTTGAACAGCAATACACAATCCAACAACATGCAGGGTTGACTGATGGCAACAGGCCATCAGGTTTGGATGTATGAACAGGGCAGATGCATCAACGTACATGAAAAATATGCATTGTAAACAGGACAAATGTCCAGGGGTGTTAATTGTGATTGCACATACCAATTTCACATGGAATGGATTATATGTGGTTATAGGGTAGGGTGAAGAAAAATTAATTAACAACTTCAAATACCAATACATATGCTGTACATTTCTACTAGCTGCAGATATATACACACACTACAGTTCTGCCTACAGTTTCCTATGTGATAACTACTTCAGGCTGGTGATAGGAATGTTACTGCTACATCAATATACATTTCATTTTTATTCATACACATTCATATCTGGCTCTGTTCAGCTACATCATCCTGCTACATTTGTTTTATATAGCTATAGACAACTGCGGATGTTTGGTATTTCAGACAACCATACTATCTGCATATTGCAGACTGAGAGCAACATATCCAGATTTTGGGACACACATTCCAGCTGCAGTACTGTTTTCAACACATTTTACTGTTTGGTTCTGCCTGTCACATTCATTTCATTCTGTACTGACTGCAGTATACTTTATTCAGGAGTTATTACTACTTTATTGGTGGATTCATACCTCTTTCTCACACTCTCTCACTTGTTTTATTTTTACAATTTAGGATGGTACTTAATTCTAGGCTTTATTGACATGTTTTACCTGTAGTTATAACAATCCTTTCCAACAGTCTCACTTATGTCATGTTTCTGTATATCAACAGGGATATATTTCACACACGTGTTTTACTCAGCTTCTGCAGCTGTACTTTTCAGCCTGCTGCAGGTTATGTACTATTATATTACAGGTGGGACATCTTTATTTCAGATTTGTTTCATTTTTATGTTTGGATTACAGGCTGCATCACACTTTTGTAATCAAGCAATACTTGCAAACCCCCTTACACTGTTACTTGCACATTTTATTAATTAGTGACTACACTGCACTCTTTTGCTAACTGTCATACTTATATATTTATTTACAGTTACAGGCAGAGAATTACTGACCTGCCTGGTGGCGCAACCGCACCAGCCTTTATCGCCATAGGCTCGACGGTTCGCAGAACGGACATCTGCAGCTGTAATACAAATAAAGTAATATTGGAATACACATCTCCATAATATCAGCTAGGTTAATGTCTTACATAAATAATTACATGTAACTTACTCAGTAGTGGGGCGTTGGGCATTTGCCAGGCCTCCTGGATCCAACGGTTCAGTTGGTCCTGCTTCCGTCTCTTCAGGTCCGCATGGTGATGACGGACCTGCTCACCAGTCCTTGGTATTCCTGTGGCATTGGTGAGATCATGTGCCAACCGGTCCCACGCCTCAGCCCTATATGCTCCCCACAGGACCTGGCCCTGCATGAGTTGGGCCTCATGATTATGGATGAGGAGCCAAACCATATATTTGGACTCCTCACCGCCCCACCTCTGTGCTCGGAAGCAACTACCCTCACCTACACCTGACATCCTGGCTGCAAGTCGGTTCTACAATCGGTTATGCTGTGTATTCCTGCCTATGGGGCTTATATATGCCGTTTTTCCCGCACTTATCTGTGATTGGCCATTTTGGAATTGTATCAGCTTCACAAAACCTGCTTTGTCATGCTCCTCTTTCTATTCATTCCTATATATATGCTATTACTGCATTTCTAAGTGCAACTGTCATGGCTTAGTGGTTCAGTACTTTGACTATGGTGCATGGTATCCTGGGTTCGAACCTGGACATTGCTTTTTATATTTTGACTGTCTACACAGGCTAGGAGGTGTGTCTGTGTAAAGGCAGTTTTGATACAGCTTGCTCAACGTTGCCCGTCGGTTAGCTTGTTGGCGCGGTGCGCAGCTCCACGCAAATGGATCACGCTGGTTTATGCGTGGTTTGGCTGTCAGCATACACATTCCGCTCAACTCAACTACAGGCACACAGTTTCAGCGTGTTAAAACGCTGCTCAACCTCGGGCACTCATTTTACACCTACTAAACCACTGCTCACCTACAGGCACTCATTTTACACCTGTTACAACACTGCTCACCTACGGGCACTCATTTTACACCTGTTAAAACACTGCTCACCTACGGGCGATATCCTCAACTTGTTAGACTGTAGCTTAGCTATGGGCACATCTCACATTTTTTTTTTAGTTTTTTTATCTCACATTTCTTCAAAATACATGGCCCATTTCATTACATTTTACATAAAATATAATTTTATATATGTACATATATGTCAGGGACTTGTTTCGTGCTTATTGCTTATTTCACTAAAAATAAAAAATTGATGTTGTTGGGGCTCAAACCATGACTGCCTCCTCTTCAGCCGACGTCTCTACCGCTACGCTATTGCTTCTTGGCTTACTTTGCATATTTAGTTCTTATATGCTTTTCCACTGACTGCTAACTGTGGCTAAGCGCCGGGCACGCCCGCGCAAATGAGCACACTCACGGGCAAACATCTTTACAACTTATAAAAAAAAATTATTAGATGTTCATTTCTACATTTTATGTTCATAGTCTGTGGGGACATGTGTTGTGTTGTGTTTATTCACATTTACACAGACTCTGTCGTGGGGGTTTACTTTCGGGACTTTTACTCTTCTGGGGGCATGTCCGTTTGCAGGGCTCGCCCTACGGACACACCCCCTACTGTCTTACACGGACCGTGTTAGCCTTAGGTGTGATTCAGCATGCCCTCATGCATATGCATGACATGCTGACGTCACACCGTTTAACTGCAGCCTCTGTGTAAGCCTTGTAACTCTTACACGGAGGCTTCGTGAATCCTGCCCATTGTCTATTTACTTATTTCATGAAGAGGAATGAGAGTCCCCAGCTATGCAACTCCTGGGTGGCATCAAGGAATGATATGCCGGTGCACAGCTGAACCAAATGAAGCCCTTTTCCAGGAAACAAGATCCAATTTATAATGTGATACAAACTTATGAGCCTCACACCAAGTGGCTGCAGCACAGACATCATCTAACAACTAATGTATTAAGGATGGAAGTGTTTCATTTAGTTAGGAAGTTACATTTGCTTAATTCTTTGCAAATAATAAGGAAAATGCATTGGCAAACGAGCATGTTGATGGTTTAGACACAGAGTCTGATGACGGGAATGTTTTTTATTCCTGTGATTCTTCTCTTAATGATTCTTATATAGTAAATGCATATTGTTTACTGGATACTTCAAAAGTAGTTTGTAAGAACAGATTTATACCCCCTTTTTACATGAAGGGGTACATTTCTCATCTAAGATGAACTTTGGTGTTGAATGTGTTTATGATCAAGTTTGGAAAGTTAAACAGAAGGTGGATTATAATTTGACTAAAGCAGAATGGTTACCCCTACAAAATATGATTACATGGCAGGATTTAATAATTAAACCATCTGACAAAGGCAATAAAATAGTTGACATACATTACACACAGCAATTAAAATGTGTTTCGATCACCTTAATGATGAGAAAGTTTATAAAGTATCTAATATTTCAGATTATGAACAAGCACCAATGGATTTTCAAGAATTGTTGGGAAGAGGTTACAGACTGGGTTACTTGTCGAAACAAGACTTGGAAAATAAGTTTAATGTGGAAGGTTCTACTTTGGCTAACTTTTACTATTTACTGAAAATACACAAGAGTTTGGTTTCCCCACCAGGCCATCATATTGTGTCAGCTAGCAATTATTTTTTGCACAATATAGATATGTTACACATACATTTGTTGAATTTTGTGGTGAAACTGAATTCCTATGTGAGAGACACTTTTGGTTTTCTAGGCAAAATGAAAGCAGTTATACGGACCAAAGGATATTTCTGGATTACTTTAGATGTTACAAGTTTGTACACGAATATATAACACTTGGTGGGTTTGGAAGCTTTAATTTTTTTTTTCTGGGAGATCGCCCTCTGGCTAATTATATTATTGATTTGGTATATTTTAGTTTGACACTTTTTTTTTTTTTAATTTAAATCGTGATTTATCAACAAATTCAAGAGACAGCCATGGGGGCACCTTTTGCCTCCATGTATGCCAATTTGGTGATGGGATTATATGAGTTAGACCATTTATATACATTACATTTTTTTTTAGAAATTATGTTATTTTATATTTTATATTTATATATTTTTTTTGTGTAATGGGGGTGAGTTCTCAGTGGAGTCCTTTATACAAGACTTGAATTGTAACCGCTTTGGTTTTGAGTTTGATGACTTACAAAAGGGAAAGAAAGTTACTTTCCTGGATGTAGAATTGGAAGGTCATGATGATGGTAGTATCAGTACTAGGGCCCATAGAAAATTTGATAATGGGGGCATTTTTGGATAGAAGTTGTCATTCACCCCATTTGTTAAATTCACTACCTTATGGTGAATTATTATGTACATGTAGGTTATGTAATGACAGTGAGGGTGGCCTAATGGTTAAGGTGTTTGCCTTACAAACACAAGGTGCAGGGTTGGAGTCTCACAAGGGATAATTGGCTGGGCTTAAAATGGCTCGCAAGGGCAGTTAGCTTAGTACTAACCTACAAACCTACGAAAACCTGTGGTATGTTTAAACAAAGGGGTTATAATAATGAAATTATTATAAGAGCTTTGAAAAGGTTGTTTTTAGGTGAACAATCTGTGAACATGACCTGTTATGCTGGAAAACAAATACCGCTAAAGCGATTAATTGTACTCCTGTAGAACGTGGAAAAGTTTATTTTGTTACAGTATTTAATGTTCTTAATGATGAGATAGTTAATAATATTAAATACTATTAGTCTTCTATTTAAAAGTAGATATTTTGCTAAGATTTTGTGTACTAGACCTTTTATATCTTGTATCTTTAAAGAGAGGGTGAAGTATAAAGGGCATAGTTGTCCACAGTAAGTTTTCTTTACCTGAATGTAGACGTAATAGGAATATAGATACTTATGGGATTTGGCCATGTGGGGGTTGTTTGATATGTCAATATCTAGTGCGATTCTTTAAGAATATAAATGGGGTTAAATACAATACTGTAGCTAAATACTCGTGTAATAAATGAATGTGTAATTTATGTGTTAGAGTGTCCCTGCAATCTTTTTTACATTGGGGAAAGTAAAACAACTTTCAGAGTAAGATTGCAGGAACACTTGAGAGATAGTAGAAATATCAGATGTAAAAGCCTCCTAGCAGTGCATTTTAATTCAGTTCATGGTGGGTTAGTTAGTGGTTTACAAGGCTGTATTTCAGAGCAGGTTGCAGCTTTAAAAAACACATTATTTAAGGAAACTGTGTTCCTTTTAAAAATATGATACTCGACACCTGCTGGACTGAATGTGGAATGTAATTTAAAGTCTTTATTGTGATAATTTATGTGATTGGATGATTTTTTTGTATTGATGGTAATTGTATAGAGTATTTAAGGAGCTTTTCTATTAATGCTAGTTAACTCCTGGAAGGGCTGTGTGCAGAGGACCTAGAGCAGCTTTTTAGTATTTTGTATTAAAGGAATTTGGATCATTGGCTGATTTTTTATTTTATTTTATTTGTGGTTTTGAACATCTAATGAGGACCTGGAAGAGAAGTGGACACAGACCTGGGGCGGGGGGTATGCAAACCATTTTTGTCATAGATAAAGGAGATACAGTCTGTAATCCACTTGGAGAGAGTAACCTTGGAAACTGCCTGACCTAGACAGCTAGCAGAGAAGGAAACAAATAACTGATCTGATTTTTGAAAGGGCTTGGTCCTGTGCAAGTAAAAATGTAACTATCTGTGAACATCCAATGAATGCAACAAGCGTTCTCCATCATTGGAGAAATTAGGGAAAAAGACTGGTATTTGGACAGTCTGGTTGAGACTGGCCTCTGATTTGTTCGAATGGAGACTTTATCCTTGTGGAAAATTATGTAAGATGGCTTAGAAGATAAGGCCTTAATTTCTGATATACTCTTAGCTGAGGTGATGCCAACAAGGAGAACTGTTTTCCATGAAAGAAACTTTAGGTCATAGTCACCCACTGATTCAAAGTGTTTCTAAGTTTAGCTCTGCAAAACCACAGTGAGATCGCATGATGTAGAGGGATCCTTTACCGGAGGCCTGAGGAGAAAGACCCTTTTCAAAAGGCCTTGCACAGTTTGGAAGCTGACAGACAGTTGACAACGTTGCCAGAGTGAAAATTAAGATAGCTGCTAACTGGAGTTTGATGGTAGAGAAACTAACTCTGTCTCTGAAAAGACGCAAGGAAACACAGATCATTAGAAACAGGAGCCGAAAAAGGATCAATGTTTTCTTTGGAAGCCCAGAACACAAACCTCTTCCATTTGCTACTGTAAACTTTCTTAGTAACTGTTTTTGAGAGGCCAAAATAATGTCTCGGACTGGGGAAGCAAGCCTGGAACTTCAAATGATCACTGGAAGTGATGAAACTAAGCAGTCAATTTGAGGGACTTCAGATTGGGGTAATAACCCTCTAGGCAATGAAAAAGGAGATCCCATTTGGGTTCCAGAATCCATGGAGGATACTTCAGATGAGACCAGAGGAAGGGGAACCAAATTTGATGAAGCCAGAAGGGGGCAATGAGGATTACTGAGGACTTCAGATGCTTTGCTTTCTGGAGGAACTTTGAAATCAGAAGCATTGGGGAATAAGCACAGAGGAGACTGGGGGGCAAATCCTGAACCACAGCGTCCCTCAGGGACCCCCCCCCCCAGAGTGGGGATCAGAGAGAAATAATTGCTGCATTTGTTGTTCTGGGGGGATGCAAATAGGTTGCAGCAAGGTTCGTCCCAGTGGCTGAAAATCAAATCTGCTACCGACTGACTGAGGGAACACTAGTAACAGGTCAGAATGGACCTGCTGAGCTTGTCTGCCAGAATGTTGGATTTACCCAGAATTTGTGTTGCAAGCAGAAAGTGGTCTGAAGACATTGCCCATTCCCAAACCCTCATGGCCTCTCTGCACAGTGGGTAAGAATGTGTTCCTCCTTATTTATTTACTTATTTATTGACATTTGTTTACTGGGAAAGTCCACTGGGCTGAACAGAGCCCAATTTCAGAGGAGGCCTGGGGAGAAAAGCTCCAATACACAATAACAACAAGCTAGAATGTTTACAGGAATGAATACAATACAAAAATTGGCAAAATAAGCAATACAAAAAATGACAAAAATAAGCAAATTTAAATAATAATAAAAGTATCAGGAAAATCAGGTTAAATTGAGCAAGGTCCATCAGTCTGAATACAGTGCAGCTATAAATTCTATATCAGATATTAAGTATAGAGGAAATATACGAAAGCAGAGAAAATACAAGTAGACAGAAACTTCAAGAAGTTATTGTTAGTAGGTGGTACACTTAAAGTGAAGTATAAATGAACTAGTAAAGGTTGATAGTGTCAGGGATAATTCCAGCGGGGGAAAAATGTAGTTATGGTGGTTCGATAGTTAAGAAAAGCAGTACTAGGTCTGTGTTAGTAGGTGGTATGCTTAAATGAAGTATAAATGAGCTAGTAAAGGTTGATACAGTGTCCTTGTTTGCTGATGTACCCCAGATGACTAACATCTTGTCTGTGTGCATCACAATCATTTCTACAAGGAGAACTTCCTGAAAGACTTGTAACAAGTGGAGGACAGCTCTCCTCTCCAGAACACTGATATGCAATCTGGTCTCTATGGGTGCCCATGTGCCTTGGACCATCTTCCCCTTGTAATGCCCCCCACTACAACTGGGAAGCATCAGTGGCCACCGTGGCAGAGGGGGGGGGGGGTGGGAGAAGAAAAGGTCTGCCTAATGTCAGGTCATACGACAGTAGCCACCATTGAAGATGCCATCTGCAAACATGAGTCAGCTTGATAGGAACAGACAGAAGCTAGTAGATAATAGACCACTGAGCAGCTAAAGTCCATTGAAGGACTCACATAAAATATCTCACAAGAGTAACTAATGGAATGGCAGCTGGCATAGAACCTAGAGCTTGGAGAATTAGCCTTACCAAGGGAGAAGATAGACTCAACATTGTTTGTACCTGATCTCTCAAGGTTAGGACATGATAAGAGGGAAGGGTGGCAATCTGACTGACTGTGTCCAAGGTAGCTCCAATGAACTCTTAAGTCTGCCAGGGGAAAGACTGGACTTTGCCGGATTAATAGTAATCCCCAGATGGATGGCATGGTTTAAGAAGTAATCTCTGGCTTCCAACAGCTGATGCCTGACTGGGGCATTAAAGAGCCAGTCGTCTAGGTAGGGGTTCACCCAGAATTCCTGCAGTCTGAGATGACCTGTGACTACTGCCATACATTTGGTAAACACCCTGGGGGTGGTGGTGAGACCAAAAGTCACAGCCCTAAATTGAAAACGAATGGCTCCCAGCCAGAAGTGCAGATGATTCCTGGAGCACCTGTCTATCTTGATGTGATAATACACATCCTTTAAGTCCACAGAGCACATCCAATCGTCCTTTCTCTGCAATGGACTGAATTGTCACCATTCGGAACTTTGCTTTCTTTATGAACAAGTTTAACTAGCTTGGATCCAGTATGGATCACAGGTGCCCGGTTTTCTTTGGCACTAAAAAAGGAGAGACAGTAAGTTCTGAATCCTCTTTGTGCGATCGGGAACTCTTGGATGACTCTTTTTTTGCAGCAGACTTAGAATTTCTGCTACTGCAAACTACCTCTGATTGGGTGGAACATCGGGGGTCTCTTTGACCTATCTGAAGGAGAACTGTGGGGGAATAGTGTAGCCTCTGGATATAATCTCTAACACCCACTTGTTTTGAGTTATATTGGTCCAGGCGGTAGGGTGTAGAGAGCCCTGACCCCTGACTACCTCCAAAGATGAGCAGTCAGGCAGCGCTTCATGAGTGCTGAAAGGGTCTGCCAAAGAAAGATTCCCTGAACGCCCGATTCTGAGGACTCCCTCTGCCTCCGGGGTGGCGTCTCCCATTGAAATTTCCTCCTCTGCCCCCACAGGAAGAATCCCCACATTGATCCTGGGAAGACCCTTGGGATTTACGGAAACAGGTTTTCCCTCCACTGCACTGATTTCTAGAAAAAGTGTGCTGCTGAGTGGACATCTTGAACTTGGCAGCAGACAGAATCTTCCCTTCCTGTTCTCTGCTGCTTAGGGTCTCTTTGACCGATGGACCGAAGAGTGAGGATCCATCGAGAGGGGCTTTAACAAAGGATGCCTTAAAAGGACTCCACAAAATCACAAAGCTTCATCAGGCATGTCTCCGAATAGCAAAGCCTGAGCCGGCTGCATGAGAGGCACCTTCCATGGAATGGGAAATTAGCCTTGTGGATGAGCTGGACAAGGACGAAAGAGTAGGCAGTCAGGAAGACACTTTCTTGAAGTCCTCCGGTGACATGATCTCTGTCAGAGAGTCCGTAAGTTCTTTCACCAGGCCCCTCTGTAAAAATGTAAAGTGTGCCAGGTAGTTCAATGCCCTCAGTGAGAAAGTGGCAGAGGCATAAATGATCTTCCCAAATCTGTCCATCCCTCTGGACTCCCTGTTTGGCAGACTGACAGTGGAGTTCTGCTCTACTAGCTCCTTTCTGGTGGCTGCCGCCACAGCCATGGCATCCACTGAATACACTTACTCCAATAAGGTCTGTCTTTGGGGAAAAAGACAAAAATCTGTTGGGTCACTTGGGGATCGGTTCGACAGAGTCTGCCTCCTTCCAGGCCTGGCTGGACACCAAGTCCACTAACTTGTCCGCCAGGGAACTTCCCAGGATATAGATGGGCCTGTCCCAAAGGCCTCCAAAATATGGACTCGTCAAAGGATGGAGGTTGGGCTGACCAACCACCTCTCTGCTTCAGAATCTCTAAAATATCTCTGAAGGAGATGCACTCTGGTGGTGATCTGGGGATCCCTCCCCTTCATCAAAGTCCGTATCCTTGGTGACAGACTTCGAGGGGGAGTCAATGTGCCTCCTTTTTTCATGTCGTCTTACGAGGGATCTCCTCTGTGAGGTGCTCAGGGGAGGTCTTGGAAGAGGAGGAGGTTCCCCGTGGGGGAAAAGTTTGGAGGCTAGTCTGGATGGGCTGACTCAGGACAGGAATGACAGGCTCAAGTCTCTGATCCAAAGGGAGTTAGTGGGACAGGTCATGGCTCAAAGGGACTGGCTCCCTGTGGGTAGAGAAAGCCCTTTCTACCACTAGGAACATCGACGGACCCAGAGAATCCTTCCCTAGTTTCACCAGAGCCAACAAAACAGAGGAAGAGAGGGACAGAATCCACTATCCCTGGGTCCCTGGCAAAATCGGACCTGAACTGTCCAACGCTGAAGTGCCGAGGGGAAGAGATGGCTCCGACAATGTAGGAGCTGATCCCCTCCTCCTGGATCCAATGGGGACCTCTCAGAGCCAAGGCACGCTGCGATCCGACAAACAATGGAACCGAGGAAGTCAAGGCAATGGTTGGAGTGGAGGAAGGCAGGCTCTGTACAATGGACCCCAGGATCCCTCGAGCGGCCATGACCCTGTGACTCCAAAGCCGAAGGGCAGATTGAAAAAGGAGACAACTTGTAAGGGAAGACTCAAAGAACCCGTGAGGGACGAAGCCGAGAAGACCCCCAGCTGGATCTGAGTCGAGGATCTTCTTGATCATCCTGTCCACGTCGGCCTCCGAAAGACTCCAAAAAGAGTTGGAGGAAGCCACGGAGGGGAGTGTGGAGTGTTTGGAGGGGGTCTATTGAAGACCAGGGAGTGAAGCTGACTCAAACCCCAGCACCGGCATAGGGCCCCTCACTGTAGGATCTGAAGAGGAGGGGGTGGCATTATCAGGAGAAATGGTAATGACCACAGATCCAGACAGATCCAAAGAGAGCATCAGATCCGCCAGAGCCAAAGTAGGCCTCTGGTCCAAGGAAGTCAGATCTGAGAGCCTTCCAACCTTAGCAGGCAGCTCTAAAGACACCCTTGAAGACTTGAGTGCGCTTCTTGGAGTTAAAGGCTCCCACATGACTCAGATGGGGTTTGAGCCCCAGGAGAGGAAGCAGGCAAAAGGCCCTTCAAGAGCAACTTGTTTCTGCGGTTGGGTATGGTTCTAGGCTTCAAGCTTTCACAAATAAAGCAGGCCGACTGCAGATGCTCTGCACCCAAGCAGTAGACACACAAGTGTGCATCGGAATATGTGAACTTACATCCGCACTCTGAGCACCATTTGAATCCCGATGGTTTGTCAGCCATCATTCAGGAGAAAAAGCAAACACACACACAGACACACACACACACACACACACACACACACACACACACACACACAAACCCCAGAAGAACCTGACAGGCTAAAGGAGTTACTTTTTTATATGTAGAGAAAGAAAAATGAGAAAGGGAGCCCAATAGCAAGAAATGGCTACGCAGAGTGCGGGGAAAAAACTTTCAGTACAAAGGGAGCGAAAGAGAGAACTTCACGCACACATTGTAGGATGGGGAGGAAATTAACAAGTACATAGCATGAAAATAAGAAAAAAGCACTTATCTGACAGAATATACCCCAAAACTTCCACAAACACACTTGAGACTCAGGCGACCACATCAGATACCGCTGGTGGCAAATGAGATATGAGGAGGTTGGTTAGAGTGCAGGGCATTGTGGGTAGTGGGAGGAACTCAAGGTTTGGATTCTAGTCTGAAAAAATGTGGCAGAGTTGAATCTGAGCAAGGATCCATAACCCATTCAGGAGGAGGAATGAAAGAGACATCATCATCTTCCAAGTTAAACCCATTCAGGAGGAGCAATGAAAGAGACATCATCATCTTCCAAGTTAAATATCCTGGCTGGTCACCTTCACGGGAAAATATCCCCAATATCTTTGACCCCAAAGGAAGAACTATCTCTAGAATTCACATCCGACTAGCAATGTTTTGGGAAAGTATTCAGTAAAACCCAAGTAGTTGCCACTTAAATGCCATGCAGGGATGAAGTCTTCAAAATGCTTCAGAGGTAGCCAATGTCCCAGCTGAATGAGCTCCATGTGCAGAAGGAAATGTTTTACTGCACCTTTTTAACAGAATTTAATACAATCACCTAGACAATGTCATTTTAGAAATTCTGGAGACCAATTTCTTCTTCTGAAAATAAGATAAAACAGGGAATTATTTCTCATCTGAAAATGAGACTGTAAATCCTTTGTTAGATTTTTGTTTTACCCAATAGAATCTGAGCTAACAGGGAAGACAGACAAGTTGATAGACTGATCTTGAGTCAGTGGCTACCTGAGGCATAAATGATGGATTAAAGCCTGTGACTGTAGCAGTCAATCTGGACAATTGCTCCTATTAGGATGGTTAAACTTCATTATTTGAAGATTTACCTAGTTTTGTGTGTTTGCATTAAGTTAATAGGTTATGGGGTGATCTGGGGGACAGTTTTGTTTTGTTGATTGGGGGTTTTCATTAAAACAAAAAGTCTTGTAAGATGTGACATAGGTTCAAATGGATATGACAAAAACAACTGTATAAAAGACCAATCTGTCAAACATTAGTGTTTGCATGTAAAACAAAAGCTGAAACTAAAAATTTAAAAAAGTTAATATATATAACAGGTGGGAATAAAAACTTCTTTATCAAAATGGCAACATTTTCCTTGAATCTGGATGGTTTCACAGGTATATGCATAAGAAATGCAGAGTGCAAATAGCTATGCCACATGAGACACATTTGGAAAGAACACAGCATGTGAATGTGATAAAGAAAAAATTTCAGGATGGTTATTCAGCGGAATATATGGGACAAGGAAAAAGTACTTGTATTAAATACTAGAGTAGCTCCAATAGTGATAGAAGAGGAAAATAATATAATGGCAGATTTGAGGTAGTAAAGGGCTACTGACAAAGGAGGAGGATTACACTGGCATGTAGTTATACTCCACCTAAAACTGCTACAATGGAGCTTCAGAAAATTCTGGGAGAAATCATTAGCTTTCAGCAGGGAATGCTACTTATAGGCAAGACTGAAATTTGATTTGCATCAGTGAGGATGTACCTGGGGTGCCTAGATGGGAAAACATAACAAAAGAAGGTAGATATTTGAAGAAATTTATGAAAAGATTTGGTATGGAAAATGTGAATTCAGTAGCAGGGGCTCAGACAGAATTTCCATATTAATCCTCCAAGGTATAAAAAAATGGGCTAGGCTAGACAGAAATCATAATTCACAGGAATATATGCATTTAATTGAAACCGCAGTGGTGGTGCTGCGGTAGCGTTGTCGCCTCACAGTAAGACGCTGTCTGGTTCGATTCTCATCTAGAGCGTCTTCTGCATGGAGACATGCGTGAATGGGCGTACCTTTGTTGAAGGTTGTGTGTCAGGGCTGGTAACTCGGCACGTAAAAATCAACTACCAATCATTAGTGGACCGGAGTTCCGCTGTGGCAACCCCTAACCGGGAAAAGCCAAAAGACACAACATATGCATTTAATTGAAAATTCTGATACGCATCCAATTAACAATTTTAGATCACCCGCCAACAATAACTAAAACAAAAAAATGCAGGGTAATGAAGTAAAAATGAGACACCTATCTGTGAAACAGAGAGGAATTTAAGGAATGGGTAGTGGAAATTATTTGAGAGTTATTAGGGAAGATAGAAATTTCTTCAGAAAATATAGCTAAGGAGTGGGATAAAATGAAAAGTAGAGTTTAAAAATAGGGTAGAAATAAAAGAAGAGAAGATATAGCTAAGAAGTAACATGAATTATTTGGAGGGACTAACAAAGTTTAAACTATTGCAGAATGGGAGAAATATCACAGAACATGAAGAGGTGCAAGTGGAGAGAGCTAAAGAGAAAATAAAGGACTACCTGGATAGCATGCATGATTTAGAAAGACTGCTGTGAAGCAACTGTTGCTTTTAGTACAACAGCTCAGTCAACAGAAAGCAGAAAGGGTTGCTGTCAAGCTCAGGGAGCCTATAACAAGGAAATAAAAAGAGATCCTGTAGGGGTATTAATAAATATTTCAGAAACTTAATGAAAATCTGTACAAATCACAAACATGCGGAAATCGAAAAAGTACAAATGGAAATGTTTATGGAAGAATTAAATATACCAAGTTTAGCAGTGGATGAAGTTCAATTTCTAAGAGAACAGGAGAAGACAAGATAAAAATGCTGATATATAACCAATCAAGAGGACAGTCTCCAGGAACACATGGTATTCCTGTGGAATTCTGGAAATTAGGAGGGAAGAAACTGATAAAGATCTGGAAGGTTTTGTTTAACAGTATTTTAAAAGGAGGAGAAGCACCAACATCCTGGTAAAAAGCTGTAATGGCTATAATACCTAAAGCTGGTAAAGACCCATCAGAACCAGATTCTTATACACTCATCTCAATTCTAGACCACGGTTATAAAATGTTTAAGTCTATAATGCCTAAAAGAATGGCAAAGGTAATGCAAAAAATGATAGATCTGGATCAGTGTGTTTTTGTGGAAGACAGTCAAACGTCTGACAACATCAAACAGAACAATGATAATCCAGAGGGAAGCAGAATGTGAGAAAATACCACTGTTCTTGGTGAGTCTCGATGCAGAGAAACCGTTGGGTAGGGCTTGATGCAGAGAAAGCACTTGACAGATTATGCAGGGATTTCATGAGTAGGGCAATGGAAACATTTGCATTCCCTGACACAATAATCAGGTTAATTAAGAGGATATATGAGGGACTAGAGGCAAAAATTAAAGTGGAGGGATTCCTCTCTAATAAGTTCTCTTTGAACAGAGGAACCAGGCAGGGTGTTCTCTTTCTCCTTTATTATTTGTGTTATATTTAGAAACACTGGCAAAGAAAATAAGGGACTCAGAAATTCAAGAATATAATTGGTATAGTAATCGAAAAAATCTGGCTTTACTTGCAGATTATATTTTGTAACTGATAAAACTAGAAAAGGACATTTCAGTGTTGTTGTACATTCTGATAGTTTCAAGTCATTTCAGGATACAAAAATTAATGAAGATAAAACAAAGGCAATAGCTGTAAACTATGATGCCACACATGAATTGGTTCAACAATACCTGTATTTATGTAGCTATGATAAAATGAAGTACTTATGAGTATGAGTTAAAAAAGGATTCTGTTATGGCAGCTAAGAATATTTGGGAAGAGATGAAACAAAAGATAATATAAAAACTCACAAACTGGAAGCTCTGTTTTATGGATATAGATAGTAATACAAGCAGTGAAAATGTTTTCAAGTCAATCATATTTTTATCAACCCGAGGAGAAGTTGTGGATAGCAATAAAGATCTGAAAGACTTTATCTCGGAGGGGAAGAGGGCAAGAGTCAAGTTTGATCCTTCCAACAGAAACAAGGTGGCTTAGGATTACCTGATTTGAAGGGGTATTTTAGAGCTACACAGTGAAGGCTCCTATACACACCACAGGCAAAAAAAAGAAGTTATGTCTTACCATAATGTTCCATCTGTGTTGTAGATCTTTGTTCATTCATCACAGATAGGACCTCGGTTCCGTCCTCTGAACTGATACGGCCATTTCCCAGCTCGCGCAAGCCAAAAACTCTCAGCTAAGAAAGTACAGTTGTGTACACTTACCATAAATGTAGATGTTCGAGTGTATTCACTGTTGCAGTCATTACATTTGGGTTATCTGCTTGCCCTCAGCCGGCCTGATTAACAAAGTCTTGGGTCCTGCATCAGTTACGGTCTCTTCTTCCATGATGTCAGGTAGTCAGGGGTATAAAGCATGCAGCCAACGCCATTACATCAGTTTTTTTTGCCCCAGATGTCAGGTGCCCCCATAATGGGAAGCAATTATATACAAGGTTGCACCTCCAATGATAAGCAAATACACCAGAAAGCTTAAATACAGTAAACAGGAAGAGAGATATAGCAAACAGAAGTCAGGGCTGGATGGAGGGTAACCAGGACTGCAACAGTGAATACACTTGAATATCTACATTTATGGTAAGTGTACACAACTGTACTACATTCTTCGTGTTTCACTGTTGCAGTCATTACATTTGGGTAGATTCCCAAAGCTAATGATGGGAGGAGGCAATTAGAGAGCATTAGGACCAGCTATTAGGCCCTGCAAGACTGCAGTGGCAAAACCAGCTCTGGATTTAGAGAAAATAGGCAAGTGGTAATGCTTGGTGAAGGTATGAACAGAACTCCAGGTAGCAGCTTCTAGGATGTCCCTGGTAGGAACACCTCTGAGAAAGGCTGTTGAAGTGGATGCAGCCCTGGTGGAATGTGATCTTATCCCCTGTGTAGTAGGTTTTCCATGGTGCTTATACCAGAAATGAATGCAATGGCCTATCCATTTAGAAATGGTTTTCTTTGAAATGTCCTTCCCCTCTGCCCCTGCAGCAAAGGCAACTAGCAGCTGTTCAGTTTTTCTGAGAAGCTTAGTCCTGTCCAAATAAAATCTTAGTTGTCTGTGCATGTCCAAAGAGTGCAGTATTCGTTCTCCTTTGTTCTGTGGATTAGAAAAGAAGATTGGCAAATGAATGGACTGATTAAGGGCCACACTGGATACCACCTTGGGCATAAAAAAAGGATTGGTCCTGAGGGACACCCTGTCTGCATGGAACATGATGAAGGGCTCCACTGCCATAAGGACCTGTAATTCAGACACTCTTCTTGCTGAAGTGATGGCTAGAAGGAAGGGTGTTTTCCAAGAAAGGAATTTCAACTCCGCAGTTGTAGCTGGCTCAAGAGGAGGAAGAGTGAGCTTTTCCAACACAAAGTTAAGGTCCCAGGCTGGAGTAGGGGCTCTCCTGCGTGGTCTTAATTTTTTGGCCCCTCTGAGGAATTGCTTCAGCAGTGGGTGAGAGAAGAGGCGTGGCTCCGTATTATAATGTGCTGAAATGGCAGCGGCATGAATTTTAATAGAAGAGAAGGAAAGGCCCTTGTGAAGCATCTCTGTTAAGTATTGAAGAATATGTTTGGCTCCAGGAACAGAATCTTTTTCACTTTTTAACATAGAATATTCTAGTACTAGGCCTCCTTGCCTCCAGAATGACATCCAGCACTTCCTTACTGAGGGATGGTAATGCAGAGCTCAGGTAATTAGCTAGGCTGCAAGGCTCAAGGTTTGAAGCTGGGGGTGCAGAATCTGGCCCTCCTGCTGGGACAGCAGGGAAGGGGTCTGAGACAGGTGCCATGGTTCCAGCAGGGACATACTGCACAAGAGTGTTGGCATGGCCAGTCTGGTGCAATGAGTATTGTCCTTGGTTTGTCCTGCTTGATCTTTAGTAGCACTTTGGAGAGGAGAGGCAGAGGGGGAAAGGCATAAACTGAGAGGTTTTCCCAGGTGAAGGACAGGGCATCCACTTTCCAAGCTTGTTTGTGGGGAGTCCTTGTGCAGAATTTGTCCAATTGGCAGTTCTGAGGGGGAGACAAACAGGTCTATCTCTGGGCTCCCCCATTTGTTTCTCAACATGTTGAATATGTTTGGTTCCAGTTTCCACTCGTGTGGGTCCATGAGATTTCTGCTTAGGTCACCTGCCAGTGAATTTAGCTTGCCTGGCAGGAATTGAGCCTGTAAGTGCACTTGGTAGCCCAAGGCTGTGTTCCACAGAGAAAAAAGCATCATCTTAAACATCCAACAGCATCTTTTCTTTTTACTATTATTGACATTATCCGTGGCAAAATTACTAACAAAACTGGTTGGCATTCTTTATTAAATTCAAAAGAGAAAAAATGGATTATTAAGTTAGGTGGTCTTTTCCCACCTGGATTGAATGACAAATTGTAGCTTTAACCAATCACTTTTGTGTGCAGTGTATTTAATGACAGCTCTGATTGTGCTTTTTTCACACTGAAGAAGGCTGTGTATAGAGTACCAGCCGAAACCGGTCTGTGCAGTTTTGCTGTTTTTTACAATAAATTATCAGCTTTTTTACTGGGTCATGTCATGCTGGCTTTTTGTTTTTTGATTTGTGTTCCACAGAGCCATGGCTAGTCTGCAGAGGGGGTATGAGTGGGTTCCCCCCCTGCTTGTTTATGTACCACACAACAGTGGTGGTGTCTGTTTTTAAGAGTAATTGTCCTGGAAGGATGTGGTCCTTGAAGGCTGCCAGAGCATTCTGTACAACTAACATTTCTTTTTGATTGATAAGCAGGTGCATTTGACTCAAGTTCCATTTGCCCTGAATGCACTGCCCTGCCAGGTGAGCCCCCCATGCATAGTCTGATGCGTCTGTTGTTAGTGTTTGGGCGGCAGGGGGTAGAGTGAATGTCAGTCCCTTGTGTAGGTAGCAGGCCTCTGCCCACCAAAGGAATTCTGTCTTTATACAAGGGATGACAGGAATCACTGATTCCAGGTCCTGAGAATGTTGACGCTATAGTTTTTTTAGATACCATTGTAGTTTCCTCATATGCAGTCTTGCATATGAAATTAGTAGGATGCAAGAAGCCATGAACCCCAGAGCTTGCAGTACTTTCCTTGCCGTTAACTGGGTCTTTGTGGCCAGTAATTTGAAGTAGGATGTCAGATAAACTTGTTTCTGTGGCATGAGGTACGCCATCTGGGAAGGTGTGTTCAAACTTGCTCCCAAAAATACAATTTGTTGGCAGGGTACTAGATGACATTTCTTTTCATTTATGGTGTACCCCAGTGAGGTCAGCAGTTTCTTTACAAATGCCAGATGATTTAATAGTATGTCCTGGCTTTCTGCCTGAATTAGACAATCGTCCAGGTATGGGTATATCTGAATATTTATTTGCCTGCAAAATGCAATGACTGGAGCTAGGCATTTTGTGAATACCTTCGACGCAGCAGATAAGCCAAAGGGCAGTGCAGAGAACTGATAGTGCATGTAGCCTGCTCTAAAGTGTGGGTATTTTCTGCAAGAATCCCTTACTGGGATGTGTAGGTAAGCTTTCTTTAAATCCAATGTTGCCAACCAGGCATTTTTGCCCAGCATGGGAAGCAGCTGATGAAGAGTTAGCATTTTGAATTTTGGAATTACCAAAAAGGTGTTTAGGATAGATAGGTCCAGGATAGGATGCCATGAGTTGTCTTTTCTGGGTACCAGGAAAAGTCTGGAGTAAAAACCTTGTCCCCAATTCTTCTGCTAGGATATGTTGAATAGCTCTGATACTCAGAAGAGAGAGAGAGAACCTGCTGTTGAGCCTCTGCCCACTGATTTGGGGGTATGTCTGGCCAACCTTTTGGGGTTGGTAAGGTGTGGAAGTGGAATCTGTATCCTTGGGAAACAATATTTAAAACCCATTTGTCTTGAGTAATGAGTTCCCAGTTTTTTGCAAGCAGGGCGATCTTTCCCCCTAAAGGCGAGGTCAGTTGAGCAGGGCTTGGAAGGTTTAAGGTTAAGTCATTGTGACAGTTTACCAAAGGGGGGGGTGTCTTACTACTTCCAGCTTTGGAAGTGGGAGCCCTCCACCGCTTAGGCCTGTGAGTACCTTGAGACTGTGGCCTAGGTGGTCTGCTGTTCCTGGATTTGGACTGAGAAGGCCTGGAAGAGACAGGAAAGGACCAATTCTTAGAAGGCCACTGCCTACTAAATCTGGGAGGCTGTACTTGCAGGAAATCTTTAACAGTTTGCATAGATTTAGCTTTTTCTTCCATCTTTTAAAGAAATTCTTCTGCTTTGTTGCCAAACAGGCGGACTTGGTTTAAGGGAGCATCCAGTAATTTGGCTTTAACAAGATCTGGCAGAGTTTGCTCCTTAAGCCAAGCATGCTTTCTAAGAACAGACCCAGTAAAAGCAGCCCTACAAGATGCCTCTAAGGAGTCAAAGCCACATTGCAAAGTATGTTTACCAACTTGTTCAGCAGAATGCATTAAATCCTGTAATTCTTTATTTTCAGCACAGTCAGGAATCAACATCAATTTCTGTTTAAGTGATCCAAGAATATGCTGCTGGTACTTTAACATATGAAACTGGCAGTTTAAAGACCTAATGGCCAAAGTAGCCAAAGTGTATACCTTCTTACCCCATCTGTCTAGGGCCCTGGAATATCTATCAGAGGGGGTAGGATTTTTGGCAGTAGTAGCCTTAATGCCTTTGGGTCCCTGTGAAATGGTCTCTGGGTCCGCAGTAGGATTCTTAAAGAGGGACTGGTGAGAATCAGGTACTCTGTAATACCGGTCAGGTTTCCTGGGAGACAGAGGTAAGGTGTCTGGGGCCAGGCTAGATTCCAAGAAGGCATCATTTGCAGTGTCCAGTACAGGGGGATATAGCTAAAGGCCTCTGTTGAGGCAGGAGTAAGAATTCCCTAAGGCACTTTTTGGAATCAGAATAATCCTGGCTTCCCTAGTGGAAATGCTCCATAAGAGTGTGCAAAGTTTCACCAAAAGAGAAATCTTCTGGAGGGGAAGCAGAGGGAATGGAGTCCTCTGCATCAGAATCCTCATAGGTAGATAAGGAACAAATCCTGGTCATCAGAAGAAACAGAAATTTCAGAATCCTGATCAGAAGAATCAGAAGGAAAATCAGTTCTAGGTTTCTTAGAAGGAGAGGGGTGGCTTCCCCTAGTTAGAGTAATAAGCTCTTCAGCCATTCTTATTTGTTTTTTAGGCATATGGGCCTGTCCATGCGGTTTGGACGTCAGTTTTCTAGGTGTGGATAGAGTCTTAGGCCTTGAAGAAGAAGATGGGGTCGGTTTGATATGCAAGTCAGTAAACCTGAATACACCCTCAGAAGCTGGTACCTGCACAGCGGCTCCGGACCCATCCAAGGTAGAGACATCCGCAGGTTCCATAGTCGAAGAAGCATCTCGCGGCATACCGGACTCCAAATGGGTCTCAGTAGAGGCCTGCGAATCTAAAGTAGCGGGTATCAGGGGCTGCAAAAGCGCCTCACTTGAGTACTGGTGAACTTGTGACTAGCTGAACTGAAGCGTCGTCAGCAGCTCTGGACCTATGCGGTCTGTCTCTGTCTTTACATTTTTTTGGAATGTCGGTAGTCGGATGGCTTACCAAAGCCATTTCTGGATAATTGAAGCGAGTACTGAAATAGTTAGATGCGAAAATGAACCGACGACAAATAGTATGAGGATTGAATAAGGCACAAAACCAACAACGAGGGACGTCATGTTTGGGCCTACACATGTAATGTAATACGAATGAAAATCTTTATAAGGTATTTGCTTTCCACAAGAAATACAATTGTTAACTTTTACTAACATCGGTTTAGAACAAGAAAAAGGATCCCCAACGGGGTACTTAGCTTTTTAGAAGACTTCGGTTCTGAAACTCAAAAAAGAAAATTTCAGGAGTCGGCCGACCAGCACTTGCGAACTGTTTCTGCTTCGGGCAGAGCACGGCAAGAAAGACCAGTGTAATGGCGTCGGCTGCATGCTTTATACCCCTGACTACCTGACATCATGGAAGAAGTGACAGCAACCGACGCAGGACCCAAGACATTGATAATCTGGCCGGCTGAGGGCTGCCTGCAAGCAGATAACCCAAATGTAATGACTGCAACAGTGAAACACGAAGAACATCCTACCCACAGTGTCCCATCTCCTAGATACTCCAGATCGAGTTTACCCACCCTAGATAAAAGATGTAGTAATAGGAAAAATAGTAGGAGGCTCTGTCTGAGCAAATACCCTAAAGTCCACCAGGAATCCAGGCAAGGGGAAGGAGGTTGGAATGAACAAAGATCTACAACACAGATGGAACGTTATGTTAAGACATAACTTCATCTGATGTTGTCAATCTTTGTTCATTCATTACAGATAGGACCGAGTCCCCAGCTACTGAGTCCTGGGTGGCCCTAAGGAAGGATATTCCTGAGCACCATAGAACCAAAAGAGGCTCGTCTCCTAGAGGCCAAATCCAATTTGTAACGAGATATGAAGGTATGAGATCTTGCCCAAGTGGCTGCTGCGTAAATATCATCCATGGAGGCTCTGGAATGAAAAGCTGCAGAAGTAGCCATAGATCTGGTAGAATGAGGCTTTATTCTGGAAGGTAAGGGTAGCTTATTCTGTTGGTAGTTAAAGGTAATGACATTTCTACGCCAAGAGGATAAAGTCACTTTGGAAACAGGTTACCCGATATGGGTCCTGCAAAGGCCACAAACGACTGGTCTGTTTTCCTGAAAGATTTAGTCCTGTCCCAATAACAACGAAGCTGCCGGTGCACATCAAGGGTGTGCAAAAGGTACTCCCCTCTATTAGAATGCCTTGGGAAGAAAACAGGCAGGCCAATAGATTGGTTAATGGAAAAGCCAGAAATGACCTTGGGTAAGAAAGAAGGGTCAGTACAAAGGGACACCCTATCCGTGTGGAAGATCAAATAAGGACTCTTGACACTCAAGGCCTGCAGCTCAGATGCTCTTCTCGCTGAGGTGAGTGATACTAGAAGTATGGTTTTCCATGACAAAAATTTCAAATCACATGAATCAAAGGGCTTGAAGGGAGAGCCTGTAAGAGAATGAAGCACCAGAGTCAAGTCCCAGGGTTCTAAGGGAGGCTTGACCGGAGGTTTAACATGTAATACTCCCTTCAAAAAGGTCTTGCATAGGTGGTGTGACATAATTAAAGAATTAGCAAGATCATTATGAAAACTGGCAACAGCTGCTAAATGTACAGTGATCATTGAAGCGGAGGCTCCTGCATATAAAAGAGTAGTCAGGTATTGTAGAATCTTTTGAATAGGCATAGAGAAAGGGTCTAAGTTCTGGTCTTTGGCCCAAATAGAGAACCTAGTCCATTTACCAGAATAAACCTTTCTAGTGGAAGGTTTGTGTGAGGCCAGAAGAATTTCATGAACAGGAGATGGGATGTCAGGCAGCCTGGCAATCACTGGAAGTGGAGGAACCAAGCTGTGAGCTTGAGACTGTGCAGGTTCGGATGAATCAATCCCTGTGGATGGGATAACAGGTCCTGGGAATGATCCAGGATCCACGGCCTGTGAATCAGATGAGGCCATAGAAACAGGAACCACACTTGACATGGCCAATAGGGAGCAATGAGGATCACTATGCTTTTCAACCTCTGAGTTTTCTGGAGGAATTCTGGAATGAGGGGAAATGGGGGAAAGGCGTCCTTCGGTGGTTCCCCCTGAGGTGGGATCAAGGCAAAATAGCTCCTGCATTTGTAGTTCAGGGGGGAAACAAACAGGTTGCAGCAAGGCTTGTCCCAATGTTGGAAGATCCGAGCTGTTATTACAGGGTTGAGGGACTACTTGTGAGTCATCAGGATGTTCCTGCTCAGATTGTCCGCAATAAGGTTGGAACTCCCAGGAATGTGCATTGCCAAATCCTCATGGCTTCCCGACACAGGGGGTAAGATCTGGTTCTGCCTTGCTTGTTGATATACCAGACGAGTGACATGTTGTCTGACTTGAATTGCAATGGTCCCCTAGGGTAGGGATGCATGGAACGCTTGCAACGCTAAGAGAACTGCCCTCAGTTCCAGGACATTTATGTGCAAGTTGGCCTCGATGGGGTCCAGGTGCCTTGGATAGTCTTTCCCTGAAAATGCCCCCCCCCCCAAGCTAACAGTGAAGCATCCGTGGTCACTGTGGCCGTGAGTTGGGGAAGCCAGAACGGTCGGTACCAAAGATTCTTTTGTGGATCCATCCACCATAGCATTTCTTCTTTGCAATCGTTTGTAAGGCATATCATGTGGTTGAGTGGGTGGGTTAACGACGACCATTGTGCGGAAAGGGGCCACTGCAGGATTCTCATCTGCAGTCTCGCCAGCGGTAATAAAGTAATGGCAGCTGCCATGGAGCCCAAGAGTTGCAATACAAGATGTGCTGGTACAAACGTGTGAGGAAGGAGGTCTTGAATTTGGTGTCTTATTTTCAAAAGTCTGTGAGGGGGGAAGAGAAGCTTGACAGGATGTTGTGTCGTAGACCACTCCAATAAATTCCAGTGTCTTCATTGGGGACATCTGAGATTTGTTTTTCTTGATTGTAATCCCCAAGTGGAGAGCGAGACCTTGAGTGTAAGAGAGGCTGCAGACTAGGAGATTCCTGGTCGGACTGGTAAGGAGACAGTTGTCTAGATAGAGAAACACCTGGAAACACCTGGAATCCTTGTAGTCGAAGATGGGCTACCACAACTGCCATACATTTGGTGAACACTCGAGGGGCTGTTGAGAGACCGAATGGCAATGCCCTGAACTGGTAGTGATTGGCTTCCAGCCGGAAGCAGAGAAACTTACAGTAGAGGTGATCCATCTTTATGTGGTAGTATGCATCCTGTCGGTCTATAAAGCACATCCAATTGTCTCTCCCTAGAAAGGGAAGAATAGATTGTACTGTGACCATCTGGAATGTTTGAGGTTTGACAAATTTGTTCAGTAGGCTGAGATCCACAATTGATCTCCAGTCCCCTGTCTTTTTTGGCACTAAAAAGAATCTTGAGCCTGTCTGTTCTGGTGGGACTGGTTGGATGAATCTTTTTCTTAGCAGTTTTTCTATTTCTAAGGCTGCTAATTCCCTCTGATTGGGTGGTACATCGGGTATTCGTTTGACTGGTCTGGGAGTTAAGTCTAGTGGTATTTGGTAGCCTCTGGATATTATTCTCTGCACCCAAACATCGGTAGTAATAAGATGCCAGGGTGGTAGATGCAGAGAAAAATGACCCCCGACTGCTTCCAGAGGAAAGCAATCGGGCCGCTGCTCTGGAGCGTTGGTAGTGTCTGCCAGAAAAGATCTCTGGCTCCCTTGTTACGCGGATCCCCTCTACCCCGAAAGGGGCATCTTCCATACGAGTTGCCCCCTCTGCCCCGGGGGGGGGGGGATTGTTCACTACGAGTGTCACAAAAGGATCCTTGGGATTTCTTGAACCACATCTTTCCTCCCTTCTGGTTCCTGGAGTAGGACCGCTGGGGGTTGGAAAAGCATATGCCCACACCAGACAAGATGCTTCTGTCTTTCTCACTACGTGCAAGTGTGTCTTGTACCTTGGGTCCAAAAAGTGCAGATTCGTCGACAGGTGCATTGATGAAGGAAGATTTAAAAGGGTCTGTGAAGTCACACAACCGCATCCAAGCATTACGTCTCATGACAACACCAGATGCAGCAGCTCAAGCTGCCCACTCGGTGGTGTGAGATATCAAACGCATCGAGGAGTTCGAGATGGATTCAAGGGTAGCTAGCTGCAAGGCGACAGTGTCACGCACATCACCAGGCAGTACCCTCACCAAAGAGGAAGACATTTCAGAAATTAGGTCTCTTTGGAGGCGAGTAAGGTGTGCCAGATAATTCAGTGTCTGAATGATGAAGGTTGCTGAAGCATAGGTGCGCTTCCTTAGACTGTCCATGGTCCAAAATTCCCTGTTTGCAGGATGGACAGTGGAACTATCTTCTAACAGTTCCCTCTTGGTGGCCGGCGCCACGACCACAGAAACAACTGTCTGCTGCTTGGACCAGTGGGGCTGGTCTTCAGGTGTAGATAAAATTTTGTCCGGCCTCCAGGGGACAAGTTCTACATTGTCTGGGGCCTTCCAGGCATGCTGCACAATTAGTTTAACAAGATCATCTGCTGGTAGGGTCACCCAGGAAGTAGATGGCTGGGCATGGAAGGCCTGCAGAAACACAGATTCCTCAGAAGAAGGGTTAGAGGACTTCCATTCCCCCCGCTGTTTGAACATTTCGAGAATGTCTCCGAATGAAACGTCGTCTGGGGGAGAATTTGGGGACCCCCCCCTCATCACAATCAGTGTCTTCTGTGATAGATTCCTTCGGGGAGTCAAGCTGCTTCCTCTTGCACCGTTTCTTCCGGGGTGGCTCTCCAGTGGGATCTTCTGAGGAGGACTCTGGAGAAGGGGTTCCCTTCACAGGGGGTTCTTGTGACTCCCATGCCCAGGGACCCGACATAGCAGGTTGGGAGAGGTGCATGCTAGGGCAGGTTTCTGATACTGGTGTCCTAGGTGCTGGCTGTGAGCCTTCGGACTGAAGGACCCTTTCCATCACCTGTAAAGCAGGCCCACTTGAGCCCACCTCCAGTTGAGGGGTTCCGAGAGAACTGGAAGCAGTCAAAACTGTGGACATAGACAGTGCCAGCAAGAAAATAGGCGCCAAATTAGGTACCAAGGTACAGACGGCCCAAGCACCGCTCCAAGAAAGCATCGGCTCCATCGTAGCCGATGCAGCAAGGGTGGTAGGTGCCGACAGGGGAGACACTGCTGTCGAAGCCAAGACAGTATGTACCAAAGCGACATCAGTACCGGGAACAGGGTGGATTCTGGAGGAGGATAAGCAGGAGAAGATGAGGTAAAAGATTCTGAGCCAGGAGGGATGGAAGGTCTAGCTGGAATGGGCAATTCCCTAGCTGCCAGTAGCTGGCCCACAACCCGCACTAGGTCTAGTTCAGAAAAACTCCTAGTGGATCTAAAGGAGGCTGCTGAAGGGGAATCAGGTCTTTCTAGAAAGGGGCTAAACCTCTGCCCCAAGAAAGGGTCGTACGTTGAAGAATATCTTGTCCTTGGCAGGTATTCGAATTTTGGAGCTGATGGAGCCGAAGAAACTGTCGGCACCGTGAACGGGGATGGTGCCAAGGCATGTACAGTCATCGGAGCCCATGGAGCTGAGGAAACTGTCGGCAACGTGGACGGGGATGGAGCCGAGGAATGTACAGTCATCGGAGCCAATGTGGGAACCAAGGACAGCACCGAAGTCAGTGGTGCAGTGGTTGGAAACAAAATAGGAGTGAATACCATGGTCGGCACCGAGGAAGAGGACACAGATCCTGGTGCCGAAGAGGTCTGCACTGAGGGAGCCGGTGAAGCACGGTGCCGTCTCGGTTCCGTAACTGATGGAGGTGCAGGAACTGAGTGACTCCATTTTTCCTTATATTTTATGGTCTTAGAAGGGGGTGAGACCTCCGACCCAGACAGAGCCTCCAAGAAAGGTGTCTTGAGTAAACAATAAAGGTAGTCCATGCACAACAAAGATGGTAATCAGCCGAAGTAATTCCAATGCAGCAAAATTAATTTATTAATCCAAAAAATTGCATCCAAAACATACGACAAAACGACAGCACAAACAACAAAGGACTGAGTGCTTTCGTCTCCCTTCGGAGACTTCTTCAGAGATAATTAAATTAGCCGATATATGCTAATATCATCATGCTATATTGGGAATTGAAATTTGTATTTACTTCACCATACAACAACTTTATCAAGAAATACTTCAGATTTCTGGATGATATAATTGTTGTATGGGATGGACCTAGAAACAAGATAGACGAAGTCATGGAATTTATAAATCAAACCACTGTATTTTTGGAATTTACATACCAGATAGGCAAAGACAAAATACACTTTTTAGACGTCAATTTGGAAAAAGATTATAACAATAAATGTTATAAATCTAACATTTATAGAAAAGAGCATTTTTCTAATGCATACCTCCATTACGACAGTGACCACCCACACTTTTTGAAAAGGAATACTGTTAAGGGGCAAATGATTAGAATGGCAAGGAAGATTTCGAATGATAGTGATTTTATTAAAGAAATTGGTCATGTTGAAAGGATGTTCCAGGAAAGAGGATATCCAGTAGAAATAATAACCAACATTAAGGAATATGTACTAAAAGGAAGAAGTGAAAATTGTTACGTCCCTCTTTTGACTGTGAATACTAGAGGTTCTTCTTTTTATATATCTAATGCTTCTAATACATTAGATTAACCTAACATGGTTAATACTAATAAAGGTCATTTAAATAGTTTTGAGAATACTGCAAATATGTATGTTTCACCCTACCTTACGTTGACCTTTCATAAAGAGATGGGTTGGTTGAAAAGATGCATTAATGAAACTTGGGGTATGTTTAGGGAAATATATGGCACAACTAATATTTTTCAGGAGGATATAAAGTACAGTTATAGGAGAAACAGAAATGTTAAGAATATCCTGGAACAACAAAGAATATACAACAAGCAAGGTATGAGTAAAAAACAGTGAACGTTTAACTGTGGAAGATGTGCCCAGTGCTCTTTTATTGCAGAACAGAAAGAAATAGTATTGCCTAGTTTAGGGATAACTTTGAAAGCTAAGAGCTACAGTAGTTGCTATACCCAAGGAGTTGTTTATTTTGTTTAATGTAAAGCATGTTGGAAATATTATGTTGGAAAAACTGAGAGACACTTGAGGTCAAGAATATATGAACATATTAGAGATATTAACAAACAAAACGTAAACAACGCCCTATATAGACATGTGTTGAATTGCAAAGAAGCTAACTTTAAATTCTGGGTGTTAGAAGAAGTGAAATATCCAGACAGAGGTGGAGACTGGGAAACAAAACTTGAATAGAAGGAAATGATGTGGCAATTGCGGTTGGACGCATGTGGAGGGAAAGGTCTCAATGACCATATATCTATCACTCCAGTTTTAAAAATTTTAGCCGCTGATGTAAGAAAACCATTAAAAGATAGATGACAATATAGTGTTATCTAAGTTGTTTCAAGTAAAATATATGAAAGTATATATTGTTTACCTTCTGTCTTTGTTGTTACTTTTATTATATAATTCACACCCCTCCTTTTTGCTATACACGTCTATAGTACAAGTATTAATATTTATTAAAATAATATTAAATTCACTTATTATACAAGTGAAAAGGGTAGAATTATATATGCATACAATTATATATACATATATGCATTTTATATTACAACATTTATATAATTCATCAATTTTTATACATCCTTTTACGTATACCTACGGGTATTTTATATTTTACATTTATATTTGAAAGGTTTTAAAATACTCTAATATATATTTATTCAACACATGTACTATACAGTATTTATATATTTTAGTAAAACAGTTACAAATTAGTATTATGTGTTATTTATGTTTTGTTGTACTTCATTGCGCTAGTTGATTTTTATTGTACTAACAGCATTGTGTTATTATTTTTAGTGTGGTTGAAAGTTGTTTAAACAACAGCTAAATCTTGGACTTACAACCACTGCTAATACTGTGATACACACTTTAAAAGGAATTCGAATCAATTAATTAATTAATCAATTATGTTACCTGCCAGCCCACTAGTGGTTTTTAGTATATAAGAAATATATTTTGGCTAATTTAATTGTCTCTGAAGAAGTCTCCGAAGGGAGACGAAAGCGCTCAGTCCTTTGTTGTTTGTGCTGTTGTTTTGTCGTATGTTTTGGATGCAACTTTTTGGATTAATAAATTAATTTTGCTGCATTGGAATTACTTCGGCTAATTACCATCTTTGTTGTGCATGGACTACCTTTATTGCTCTCGGAGCAGGTATTTGGGAATTTGCTTTGTGACTTTTCCAGCTTTGCTGGAGTAATTCGTGTTACTAGGTGTCTTCAGTAAACCTTTTAAAATAAGTTTATTCTTACGTTCTGCTAGTGTCCGATTACTAAAACTAGCACAAATGTCACAATCAGCTTTAATATGATCCACGCCCAAACAGTAGACACAACGGACATATGTATCTGAGTTAGGCATCTTACGTCCACACTTGTCACACTGTTTAAAACCCAACTTAGCTTTGTCTGACATGGTAAGGAAACAATGCTATACTATAGAAAAAATAAGGAAGAAAATACCAGTGATGTTATGTTAAGGAATACCACTAGTAAAAAGGGAAGGCCTGTCAAAGACAGGAGAGAGGGACAGTAACAAAAAGGGTAAAAAATTAAATTACCAAGGAAAAGGGTAGGAAATGTGCCTAGGTTATAGTAATTTAGAAGAAAAACTGTAATAAAAATCAACAATTTACTTCTTAGCTTTGAGAGAGATGGCTAACATGTCTGACTAGGAACGTGGCAAACGAGATCTGGAGTATCTAGGAGAGGGGCATTGTGGGTATGTTCTTAGCCGAGAGTTTTTGGCTTGCACGAGCTGGGAAACGGCCGTATCAGTTCCGAGGACGGAACCGAGGTCCTATCTGTAATGAATAAACAAAGATTTACAACATCAGATGCTATAATTCAAAGCGGAAAGGGATGATGACGGAACAGGCAGGAAGGTCGAGAAACAAGGACAGACTGGGATTCTGGATGCAGATCCTGAAGGAGAATAACAATAAACATACAGGATATTTGAATAAAATAGCAAGCTATCAGTGGAATGGAGAAAGGGGAGTCTGCCGATAGGAATGAATGCAATTAGGGTTACAGAGAAAATGCAAGATAGGGGTGGAATTTACTGGGCAAAACTGGCAAAGGAACCAATGTAATGGGAGCAAATAATTAGAGAAGGAAAGTTAACAGAATGAGAAGCCAAGAATACATTCAGACTGCAGGCTAGAGATTGCTCTATCAAGGAATGCTATCAAAGTATAGGCACAGAGAAAGGAAAGGAGAGATCCTAACAGAAAGATCAGTACAGGTAGAGTTTTTAGTAGAATTTAGAAAAGAAACTGCTGTTTCTATGTTTATATGTTGGGCGTATAATATAATATATTGCATGATAACTACAGGAATCAATCACAGTAGGTTAAAAATGATTGGGAACAGAGACTGAATTAGCAATTCACAAAGAAACAATGTATGTATGGCTCCCAAATATGCAACAAAGTATAGAAGATTTAGGACGTTTTGCTTGGAAGTGTTTGCACAGCTATTTTTATACCTCAAGCAGACTCCAAAGAACGTTTCCTGAAGTAGACTGCGAATACTACAGGTGTTATGGGAAAGAAAGAGGTAATTCGGAACATATTGTTTCGGAGTATAATGAGTTGGCAGACTTTAAAAATTCCCCTGCTGACTACTCTGTCAAAGATACTGGGTGAGCAAACTGGTGAAACTAAGGAAATAATTTTTTAAGCTGTGAGAGAATTCAAAATGCCTAGACATAGTAAGGCCTTGCTGAGTTTAATTCTAGTGGCTGACAAAAAACAATTACTAGAAAATGGAAATCAAAGTATAAACTAACTCAGGGGTCTGCAACCTGTGCCTCTTCCACTCTTCTGCAGTGGCTCCCTGTAGTTTTGAAAAATAATGGCCACACTACCTCATCCCCTGGCAGCAGCAGCATCTCCTGAAAGGTTTCCATACCTCTCAGTCTTATCACAAGAAATCTGGACAGACACACAAATAAAGGGAACAAAGGAACAAAAACAGGGATGAACTTTAAATATTGCTCTCAGAAACTTGTTAGAATAACATGGTTTCTGTTAACATGCATTTTACACACACACACACACACACACACACACACACACACACACACACACACACACACACACACACACACACACACACACACAGTTATCTCTCAAGTGTGCAGATTTTCGCACAATGTCCTGACTTTTGCCTCATATTTTTGGTCTGTTTCTCATAAAATTGTAGTTTTCTGGCAAATTATTGAGGGCTGAAGTCAGAAAAAATGGACATTTGAGTTTCAGATTTCATACCCTTCAGAAAATTCATGCTAATGCAAAATCTGTTATTTTATCAACTTTCTAAGCTTGTAAAAGCAATAATCAACAAGTGTCTCTATTTTTGGGCCTTTGTGCCCCACTATTTATGGCTTTATCTAGATTTCTTGTTCTAAGAGGTCGAGAGATATGACACACACAGAGAGAGCAATCAAGCAATCCCAATAAAGGAAAAAAATAGGGACCGATTTTAAATACTGCTCTTATAAACTTATTTTTTTATAGTTACTATAGCTATAGATAAAACTTTATACTCTTGTGTTATTTTCATTTTAGGGGTCAAAACTTTATACACTGTGTTATCTTCATTTTAGGGGTCAAATAGGCTTTGTGGCTCCCAATGAATTTTATCTGGTGGGAGAGGGGCCAGAATTGCTCTTCTGATAGTGAAGGTTGCAGAACCCTGAACTAACTGTACTAGAAGTAGTGAATATAATAACAGAGACAAAAGAACTGGAAGTGGGATCGTTAGAAAAGGGTAGGAGCAATTTATATAAAATGGGAATTGTGGAAATAATACATGCAGAATAATGTTTTGGAGAAATACTAAGGTTTAAGGGGAAGGCAGGAATTGAATGAGCCATGTAATGTTTGACTGACAATGACTGTATAGAAGACTACGTTTTTTTTAAATATCTGCAACTGAAAATATGTCAGTATAGTTTGTTTTTGTTTATATAAACGTATGATTACTGAATTATCACTCATGACACAGGAAAGATGTTTCTTGTTTAGGAAAAAAAATGCCATTGCGAAAAATTAGGTAGGGCTGACTTTAGCATAAATGCTTGTAAATTCAGTACTCCTCAAGCAGATGTCTGAACAATAAGTAAACTAAACCTGAGTAAATTGCACTTACCATAACAGTAGACATCAGAATTCCTCACTGTGCAGTAGCCTATAGCTAGTTGGGCTATATCCTGCCCAGGATATAATGGTCAGCCAGTCTTCAAAAGTTTCTGCCTCCCTGCCAAGCATGTGCCCAGGCTGCTGACTCAAGATCAACAAGGAGAAAACAGCAGCATGGCTCCAGTTTCATCAGGACTGTATTGTGCCCCAAAAGGGAGAGAGCCTACTTATCCTGAAACCAAAAAACAATGTCAAGAACACTTGACTATATAAAGAAAGATGGTGACAGACTGCAGTAATGAGAAATTTGAACAGCTAATTTATGGGAAGTGCAGCTTACACAACTATACTGTCTTCATCACTCTCGCTGCTGCAGTAGCCCTGTAGCTATTTGGGTAGAGTACCACGGCATATCCACCCTGGTAGGAGGAAGGGTTAGGATCCAGGAGCTCCTGGAATATGGTCCTAGCACAGCCTGTCCTGAACCAGGAGAAGGAATCCAGTCTGTAATGTTTGTTGTGTTCACAGGAACAAGTAGATGCATTTAGAATGTTTCTAGAGACCACCCCTTTTCAATATACCATCGAAGAAGACAAGGTTGTAGTAGAATGTGCCTTGATTCTGCCTGGAATAGATTTGCCATGGTGGGAATAACAAAAAGGAATAGCAAGGGACAGCAAACTTGAAATACTCTGTTTTGACAAGGGTTACTCTTTCATTGTCCCATCTTGTAAGAAAAACAGCTGTTCGGCTTTCCTAAAGGGCTTTGTTCTATCAAGGCCTGAGTTGCCTGTCCACATTCAGAGTATGGAGAATCCTTTCTCCCTGATTTTTGGGATCTAAATAAAAAACAGATCAGTGGCTTGATTCAGTGTAAACTCTGAAACAAGTTTTGACATGAATGAGGGATTTGTTCTTAATGTAACCTTATCTCTAGGGAAAACCAAATAGGATTCAACCACCATGACAGCTTGCAACTTTAGATATACTTCTTAGAGCAGTCAGAACAAAAAGCGAAGTACAACTAGGTAAGTAAACTTACCATAACGGCAAATGTTCAAATGATTATAGCTGCAGTAACCTAAGCTACATGGGTTATATCCAAGTAACGATATAACATCCAGCCAGCTTCCAAAGATTCAGGGCACCTTCTACACACCCAAATCATTAGTCAAGTCATTCTTGGCTGACCAGAAGATTGGTTTGGACACCAAGCCCTTCAGAGCTTCCGTGCCAAAACAGAGAGGGAAGCTAAGGCCCTGAAAAGGACAATCCTAGGAAAATAATAAATGCCCACACTCTGGGATAGAAAAATATACAAAAATAAAGGTGATGGAGGGAGGCAGCAGCTACTGCAACAGTGATTAGTACATCTACTGTTATGGTAAGTTAACTACACAAGTGTACTATAGTAATCAATTGGATCGCTGCTGCAGTAGCGTAAGTTATCTGGGTTGATTAACAGTGAACACTGTTAACATGACTACAAAGAGGGAGGATGAGGGTTCAGATGCCATTGGAGAACAGCCCTAGCGAAGCCTGTCATAGACTTAGAGAAGGAATCTAGTTTACACCATTCTGTAAAAGTGTGCACAAAGAACCAAGATGCTGCTACTAGAATCCAACCCTTTCCAAAAAAGCCAAAGATGATGCCAAGGCCCTTGCAGAATGAGCCTTGCCTGCACCTGGAATCATTTTTTATGTGACGAGCATAACAAAAGGTAATAACATGAGACAACCATTTGGAAAATAGTCTGTTTTTAAGAAAGGTTGTCTTTTTATGTTCACCTTCAGAGGACATGAACAACTAATCAGGAGTTGTGAAATAATTTATTCTGTCAAGTTAGTACAAGTGTTGTCTGTGGACATCCAAGGTAAGGAGGATCCTTTCTTCCTCACTTTTAAAAAGGTCACACAGACAAACCATTCAGTAAAAACACAAAAACCCAGACAAGCCAAAATTTTCACTGTGTAATACCTTAAACTTCCTGTAATGAGGGCCTGTGGAATATATGCAAATGACTCCTTAAGGGCATAGTGTTCCAGCTACGTGGTTTCTGAATGCCCATGACTATTTACTTTTTACCATTAAGGGTACATGGCTGAAACACTGTACATCCCAGCCGGAAGCGAAGATACCTCCTTGACCATCTATTTTTATGTGAAAGTATTCATCCTGAAGATCTGTCAAGCACATCCAATCATCTTTCTTCAAATGGTGAAGAATGGATTAAACTGTGACCATTTGGACATTCAAGTGTTTGACAAACTGCATCAAGTGTCATAGGTCCAATATTGGCCTGAGATCCCAGTTTTTCTTTAGCACCAAAAAGACTCTCAAATACGTTTCAGACCCTCTCTGGTCTGGTGGGACATCCTGGACAACTTTTTATTAACAGCTTTTCTATTTCTAAAGCTGCTTCCTTTCTCTGATGGGGTGGTAAGTCAGGAATTTCTCTCGATTGAGTAGGGGAAGGAAGGGGAAAAAGAATGTAATAACCTCTGATAATTATTTTCTGCACTCGGACATCTTTGCTGATGAATGTCCAGTCTCCTGGGTGCAGAGATAAGTGCACCCTGACTGCCTCCAGAGTGAAGCAGTCAGGCAACCGATCAGGGACCTGGAAAAGCTTCACTGAAAAGGTACCTCTGAAGTCTTAGTTTTGAAGGCCATGTCTATAGGGATCTATCTCCATAGGAGTCCTGAGAAACCCCTTGCAACTTCCAGAACCACATCTATCTGTCCCCTTTCTGGTTTTCTGACAATGGCCTCGGAGGGGTAGAAAAACATAACCCTATGGCAGACAGGGTCTTCTCATCCTCCTCACTTATGGAAAGAGTCTCTAACTTGGTCTAAATAAGGTAGATCCATCAAAGGGTGCAGTGATGAAGGACGTCTTTTAGGATTCAGCAAAATCACAAAGGTGCATTAAGGCGTGCCTCCTAATGGCCTGAACCAGTCATTCTCAAAACACCTTTCATAGCATGGGAAATAGGTCCTATGGAGGTGTCTGACATGGACTGAAGGGTGACCATTTGTGAAGAGATAGCCTTTTTATCTTCCAACGACAAGAACCCTAAGAGGGATTTGGTAAGCTTCTCAGTCAAATCCCTCTGGAACTTTGTGAAGTGTGTGACGTAATTCAGGGACCGTAGATCAAATGTTTGTTTTCCAAATCTGTTCAAGGTCCTAGACTTCTTGCTAGGGGGGTGGAGAGAAGGACATTCCTTAGCAAGTTCCTTTTTGGTGGCCTCGCAACTATCACTGGATCAACTGGGAGACCCCTGCTCCAATGGACACGGTTCCTTTGTGCAACTAGTACTTATCTGTCTTTCTAGGAATAGTTTCTGTGGTATCCGGACCCTTCCAAGCCCGAAAGGAAATGAGATCCACAATTTCGTCTGCCAGAGGTACCACCCAGGAAGTAGCTGAGCCAGTTCTGAAAGCCTCAAGAAACACAGACTCCTCCTGGGAAGGGGCTTCGGAAGACCAACCATAAGCTTGAGAATTCCTCTGAATGAGGCATCTTCACGGGGTTACCTGGGGGATTCCTTGCCTTCATCAAAGTCAAGGTCTTCTGTCAAAGACAAAGAGTCCTGCAGGGAATCAATGTGCCTCCCCTTGCACTTATGCTTCAGGGGTCTTCCTGATGGGGATGATCCAAGAAGGACCTAGAAATGTGTGGGGAGTCCTGCAAAAGGACTGTCTCAAGGCTAGAATGGACTGGCCACCCCATGGGACAGAATGAACAGACTCAGAATCTAGAAGAGACAGTTGCGCAGACGGCATCTCAGGAAGACAAGGATGTCCCATCTCCAGTCACGTGGAGAGCTGTTTTCACTGCCTTGAAAGCAGAAACTGAGAGCCCAGGACTGCTCCAACAGAAGCCAAAGCCACCTGCCTGCAGAAATCCAAAACTTCCTCATGACCCTGTCTTGGCGCAGAAGTCGGAGCTGAACTGTCTAGTGCTGAAGCCCTGAGGGGAAGAGATGGCTTCAGAAACCTGAGAGAGTGTCAAACCCCTTCACCCAGACCTGGCGCCAAAGCTACGGCTCTGAAATCCCTTCATCTCTGACAAGGTCAGCATCAGTTGGATCACAGAAGACGTTAGAGTCGAAAAGGGCCAAGTCTTCGAATCTGACCCAGACAATCACGGAATTCTCAGATACGGTACTGCCAAAGTCAAGTGATGGATCAGAGTAGGAGTTACTAAGCGTATCCAGGATAATCTGAAGCTCCTTGTTCCAATGTGAGATGGAGATGGGAGTAGTCCCTACTGAATCTGTGTCCTGAAAAATGTTCTCATCATCCCTTCCACATTTGTTTCGGTCCAGCTCCTGGTAGACCTAAAGGACAAGGAGATAGCTGGAGGTCTATAAACTGTATGTGTTTTTTTCTTGTAAAAATGGAGTGTGTCTCTTCGATGAAATCGGCTCCAGCGTGAACTAAGGTTGTCTATGGGAAGGAGACTTAGCAGAAGATAGTGTCGTATCCAAAGAAGTGGATGGATCTGGGTGGTGGAGCTGAGGCTAGAGCCAAGAGATGGTTGGAGAATGCATCCTCAACTCTTTGGGCTTTTCTTTGCACTTCTCTCTTTTCTCCCCCTAAGACTTTTCCGCCAGCTTCTTTGTGGAGGGGAAAGCTCCAGACAATGAAGAGGTAGAAGGCAGTAAACCCTTAAGAACTAACTTGCTCCTGTGCTCAACGAAGGCTCTGTGGTTGGAACCAGAACAAATCTTGCGCTCAACCTCAAGATGTGCAGCCCCAAGACTATACACGTGGGCATCAGAATTGAGTAACTTATACCCACAAGACGTGCATTCTTTAATGCAAATAAGGCTCAATGCCTATACATATCCTGGCCTTAATGACAAATGTTCTATTATGTGCTTACTAAAATTAAAAAGTTTAGAGAGGTGAATTGTATATTTATATATAAGTATATGCAAGTACACTGATTTTCTATTTTTGTATATATATATATATATATATATATATATATATATATATATATATATATATATATATATATATACACACACATATACAAACACACACACACACCTTCCTTAGTATTGTGCATTGTTATTCTGTATAAAGGTATGCATGCTAAGTGGTTAGAGGGCAACGCATATATCTATATAGTTCAGATGCTTAAAACATAGAACATCTAGTCTTGGATATGTTTACATTCACAAAGTCATATTTTATAAATATATTTTTACACTTATATGTTTACATAAATGTTTTTATATGTAGGTATATATTTAGTTTGAAAAGGAATAAGTTTTTTGAGGAAAACAGTTTTGTTGGCTGGCTGTAAAATGTTTTTAAACAACATAATTGTTTTAAAGAACACAATTAATTTAATATATTCACAATGGATTTGTATTTAAACAAGTTTTTTACTTTAAATATGTAATGAGTAGGTCACCTGACCTTTTCAGAGTTGTATTTAAATCCATGAATTTTAATTAAATTTTATCTGAGGAAGTCCAACGATTCAGTTGGACGAAAAGCGCTTCATAATAAAGTGTGTTGCAGAGTTCGTACAGCCTGGTGGATTTTTATTCTATTGTTTGTCCTTGAGTCTTTTTAACCCAATAGGTAAGGCAGAGAATTGATAATGTGGCCCAGACACATAAAACCTTAAAAACGTCTGAAGTCTGCGGGGAGAAGAATGTGATAAGCATCTTTTAAATATATGGTTACCAAAAAAAAAACTCAAATGAGGAAGAATGGGTTAGAGGTTGTGAAGTGAAAGCATTTTGAACCCGGGCATTATCAAAATGGTTTAGGAAAGAAAGGTCCAAAACTTGTCTCCAGGCATTTTCTTTCTTTTCAAGAGAAATCTTGATGAGTGGATGGGGATCACTCCAGTGGCTCCACTTGACAGAGGCACCGGGAACTAATGGTGGCATGATGCCAGAGCACTTCTATGGGCTAGGCTTGTAAAGGCTCCAGCGCTGTTGGCCTAGTACACACCTATGAACCAGAAACACTTTTGAATAAAAACCTCTTCCCAACTAAGAAGAAGAAACTGCTTCTATCACCCCATGAGAAAACATGTGCTGTAGGACAGGAGGGAACAGAAGGTTTTGTTCTGGTGGATGTGGAATAATTCCCTGGAAAAGCAGGATTTATTCCCATTGCCATCTGTAACCCTGCCGAATCAGTCTCAAGAGCCCATATGTCTGAAACTAACTGCTGCCAAAGACAGAAATAGAGATTCAGACTTAAGGGAAGGGATTAAGGACTGCATACTCAATCTGACTCTTTTGATTGTCCTTTATTCTTGACGGTTCCTGCTTTCTTTCTTTCTGGAACCTCCCTCCCTGCCATTGTTTTTAAACATATGCTACCAACACTTTGCTGCGATTGTTTTGTTTTTTGTAAAAATTGAATGAGAGAGCAGAAAAAAAAACTTTGAAAATGTAGAGCAGGAGGGCTGAAAAATCTGAGACAGTCCTTGTATCATCTTACCCCTCTCATAACATTCTGATAACCTCTGCAGCAGAAAGTCCAAAAACATCTCTATTCAAAGGTGAATTTGAAATCTCATTTTTTACATAATCTGGGAGGTTCTGAGAAAGCAGCCAGGTAAACCTCCTCAACAGAGTACCAGAGACAACAGACCTGGATGCAGTATCTACAGAGGCATAAATACAAACAATGACTAGTGACCTGAGAAATAACTAAACCATAAAAAGCAGATTTATTCCTCACAGAAAGGAACAGTGGATAAAACAGGCCTCGTATTTTCACAGTCAGAATAAACTAACATGCTGCGGTAGTGTTGACGCCTCACAGTAAGACGCTGTCCGGTTAGATTCTCAGCTAGAGCGTCTTCTGCGTGGAGATATGCGTGAATGGGCATACTTTCTTTGAAGGTTGTGCGTCAGGGCTGGTAACTCGGCACGTAAAAGTCAACTACCAATCATTAGCGGACCGGAGTTCCGCTGTGGAGACCCCTAACCGGGAAAAGCCGAAAGACACAAACAAAATGAGCCTGATAATTCAAAATTTAAAAATTAAAGATGCAGAAGTATATATTTTCCCCCAAACTTATTGTTTTACCACCCCTGTCAGAAGTATTAGAATTAACAAATTGCTTGGCAGCACTGGGTTTGACTTATAGCGATAGCTGCTTGGTCAGGTCTGAGAGAATATACAGAAATTAGAAAGACTGAGGAACTCTGTACATTTTATATGCTCTCTAAGGGGGCAGCAGGTCAGCACTCGGGGAAACCATCCTCTAATGCAGATAGCACTGGGGGGGGGGGGTAGAAGGAGGTTCTGGGAATTTATTTGCAACATTTCATTTTTTTTTTCTGTGGGACTGCGAAATCTCAGTGTTCTACCCACTGAAAACACTGGTTCATTCTGAAATAGTCTCAGAGAAAGATAATCCCTGCCAAGGAGATTCAGATAGCAAGTCTTCCTCCGTGTCTGAATCAGAAAACTGAGGGAAAAACCTGTATCTGTCCCATCACATTCCTCTCCAGATCACTTCCTTGAATCTCTTCAGGAAAACAGGATTCCCTTTTTCTCTCACCAACAACCAACTGATAAGAAAGGTCAATAGCCTGTACAAGATCCTGAGCCTGACTTAATAAACTACTCCTGTCCAGTGAAATCAGAGCAGGAGAAGCTATATGTTTGTTTTTTCCATTTCTTTTTGACAGGAAAGTTAGGGCAAACAGGATTTTAATGGTGGCAGGAGCACCCTCCCTACTCAATCTCCCAACACTGATAGAAGTGTCTCTCCATTGCCTACTGAGTGGACCCTAACAACCACAGAAGAGGTGGCTAACTCCTGGCCCATAGTGGCTGCATGGGCAACAACATAGGGAACCAGGGGGGAAAAGATGAGTGGTCTGAGAAACCAGCCTTGGCCACAGCAGAGTCACTCTCCTTTTGCTGAGGCAAACTGCTAGCCTGCTGTGGTAGCAAAGGCTGTTTAGTTAAACTTTTATTTTGTGGCTGGAAGAACTAATGGTGGGACCGGTAGTTTGTTCCATGGTCAGATCAAAAATGGTGCATCTTTCCCACAGAAGCTAATCAATTTAATACACTTTACCAGCCTTTATAAAAGTAATTTAAACAGTTTCTCCAAAGAGAAAACAATTTTAAATATTTAAATCAACTTTTAAACTGTCAAACACGAGCATGCGCTGCTGTTTAAAAGCATAGCAAAGTCGCATGACAGTCAATAAAAACACATATTCCTAACTTAAAATATATACTCCCAATCAGGAAAGAAAATGAAAACATTAAAAATAATATGTGGAAGCCCAGAAAACAGTACTCTCTTCTGAAGTAGGAAAGCTCTGAAGGGCCTGGCGCCCAAACCTGTTTTTTAGTCACCTCAGCTTGAGCTAACAGTTTGGGCACATGGAAGGTGCCCCGAAGCTATTGAAGTGGCCAGCTATTATATTCTAAGCAGGACATAACCCATATAAAGTCATATAACTTTAAATTTTTGTAAGATATTCACATCGAGGATAGCTCCTTTCCATTTGCTACACAAATGGTGGCCTAACTGTTCCACCAATCAAACCATCTCTACTTGGGCAGACCTGGTACCTCCCCAGGAATGATACAATTTAAGCTGCTCAATTGTCAGTTTAGAATCAGACAAGAATGCCTGTCCATCATTGAATAAAGATCTGCTTAAACCCTTAACTGGACTGTTTTTTTCCTCTGGAAAGAGGACTTATTTTGCTATGTTTGGCTAAGTTAGCAGCAGCCGGAATCCAATATTCTGAAGCCATCCTTATTCCAATCTTTTACTTTTTGCTCCTTTCGGACAGGGTTTTCTAAAGAAGCAGACCTATTTTTCACACGCAACCCCCCCCCCCCGATGGATGGAGATCCCAGTCTGGCTAAGCAGAGAAGAATTCCATACCCTTTTTATCAAGACCAACAGGAGTGGTTCTCCCTTGTCTGCCAATGGCATTCTAAAAGATGCAGAGGATGTGGTGATTGCAGGGCCTACACCATAGGGAGCGAAGAAAAAAATGACTGGTCTGAGTAACCAATAAAGGCCACAGCAGAATCACCCATCAGTGGCTGAGGCAATTCAGTAGCTGGCTGAGGGGGCAAAGACTGCTTGGAATTTTTTTTCTTTCCATGGCTGGAAGAAGGAAACCAAGGAACTGGTGGGTTGTCCCATGGTGAAACTGAAAAAGATGCCATAACCCCGGCCAAGCCTGACAGCAATAGTCAGTGAAACAGCCAAGTATTTAGAAAGTTTTTTTTAAAAAAAAAAAGAAAAGCTCTTTACCCCAGTCCTCAAAAGTAATTTAACACAGCATTTAGACAGCAAAAGGTAGTTTAAATGTTTTCCCTTAAAAGTATAAAGTAAAGCTCTTAGTAAAAAGCCATTAAAACTCTTATGACAGTCATTAATAAACCTTTTCCCTAATTTAAAATAAAGAGATTTACAGAAGTTGTTATTTTTTTTCTGACAAAAAGATGTGGAAGTTTTTTTTTTTGCCCCAGAAGAGAACTTATCTTCCCGGCAGTAAAAAACCATCAATCCTAAAAAAGCCCTCAAGAGGAGCAGTTTTCAGTGGCAGGAAAGCTGTGAAAGAAATGATGCCCAAACCACTCTTTTTTTAATCTCTGCTTGTGCTGATTAACAGTTTGGGCACATGGAAGGTGCCCTTAAGCTTTGGAAGCTGGCCCGCTGTTACATCCTTAGCAGGATATAACCTATATAGCTATGGCTACTGCAGCAGTGATCAAATGATGAACATCATCCATTATATATATCAATGTTAGCTTTATATACAAGTGTGTGTGTGTGTGTGTGTGTGTGTATATCCATCTTCAACCCCTTTTCCTATATATCCATCCATCCACAACCCTTTTCCCCATTTTGCACATGGGGCTGGAGTGTCACTTCAACAGTGACAACCATCTAGAATTAGAAGTTATGTACTTACCATAACGTTCCATCTGAGTAGGTGGATTCATTTGTCTGCAACCTGTGGGTTATGGATCCGATATGGGATCCGAACCGGCATGATTATCCAGCTATGGATCCGAGCTCTTAGCTCCTCCCCTCACCCATAATGCCCTGCTCTCCCTACATGACCTCAGATCGAGTTTGCCCTGAATCAAAATACCCTGGAAAGGGTAACACGTAATATGCAGGAAACTGACAAGGCCAGGGGGATAGGAGGGCGGGATGGTTGCAGACAAATGAATCCACCTACTCAGATGGAACGTTATGGTAAGTACATAACTTCTAAATCTGAAGTAGGAGGTTCATTTGTCTGCAACCTGTGGGACAGAGTCCCCAGCTAACTGAATCTTGGGCGTCCGTCATGGAAGGATATTCCGGAGCACCGCGGAGCCAAAGGATGCTCTACCACTAGATGTGATAGCCAGCTTGTAATGAGAAATAAAGGTATGAGATGAAGCCCAAGTGGCTGCTGAACAAATGTCATCCAGAGGAATCCTAGCCTTAAAGGCCGCTGAGGTAGAAACTGACCGGGTCGAATGGGCATGGACTCCCTCCGGTGCGGGCCTCCCAGAAGCCTGATAAGCTAAAAGGATACACTGCGAAATCCAGCGTGACAAGGAGACTTTGGAAATTGGCTTACCCAGATTGAATTTGGCAAAGGAAATGAACAACTGGTCGGATTGCCTATGGCCAGCTGTCCTGTTAAGATAAAAACGAAGCTGCCTGTGAACATCCAAGGAATGCAGCTTGCATTCACCCTTGTTTTGATATTTAGGAAAGAAAACAGGGAGGTTAATGGACTGATTAATGTTTGCTTCTGAAGCTACCTTAGGAAGAAAGGAGAGATTGGTCCTGAGGTATACGCGGTCTGGATGGAAGATCAAGTAAGGAGGCTTCATGGATAAAGCTTGAAGTTCCGAAACTCTTTTGGCCGAAGTGATGGCTACTAAAAAAGCAGTCTTGAGGGATAAAAATTTAAGATCTACTGTAGCCGCAGGTTCGAAGGGGGGAGCGGTCAAGGCCTGAAGAACCAAAGAAAGATCCCATGGAGGAACCGCTTGCTTAATAGGGGGTCTAAGGAGAAAGGTGCCTTTTAGGAAGATTTTACACAATTTGGCAGACATAAGAGGTCCAGAGTCATGACCAACATGATAATGAGAAATGGCCACGAGCTGCACTTTGACCGTGGAACTACTGGCACCATCATTAAAAAGAGTGGTTAGGAAGTCTAGCACTAGAGGAAGGGGAACGGTAAAGGGATCTAGACCTTGCCGCTCCGCCCAAACGGAGAATCGTTTCCATTTACTGCGGTAAACTTTCCTGGTAGATGGTTTATGAGCCGCCACCAGGATGGCCTTAACGGGGGATGAGATACCGGGAGTCCTAATTAGGAGTGGAACTGGAGCAGCCAAGCAGTCAGCTTCAGGTTGTCCAGATTCGGAGTTGGTAGGTTCGATGGGTGCGATATCAGATCCGGAATGGGATCTAGAATCCAAGGTGGATTCACCGAGTGAGACCTTAGGTAAGGGAACCAGATCTGTCGAGGCCAGAATGGGGCAATGAGGATCATTCTGCACCCCAACCGAGAGGCTTTCTGAAGAACTTGGAGCATCAGAGGCAAAGGGGGGTAAGCATAAAGAAGACCGGGAGGCCAAGCATGCACCAGAGCGTCTCTCGGGAAATCCCCTGGAGGAGGGAATAGAGCAAAAAAACTGTTGCACTTGGTGTTTGAGGGAGACGCAAAAAGATCGCAACAAGGAGCTCCCCACCGTGCGAAGATACGTTTCGCTACTTGAGCATTGAGAGACCACTCGTACGGGGAGAGAATGGTGCGACTGAGCTTGTCCGCAAGGATGTTGGACCGACCCGGAATATGCGTTGCGATGAGAAAGCGGTTGGTGGAGATTGCCCATTCCCACACTCTCATGGCTTCTCGACATAAGGGATAAGACCTGGTTCACCCTGTTTGATGATGTACCAGACTACCGACAGGTTGTCTGACTGAATCGCAATTGTTCCCAGGGGAAGAAAGGCCTGAAGTGCTCGCAACGTCAAGAGCACTGCTCTCATCTCTAGAACATTGATATGCAGGGAGGTCTCTGAGTCGCTCCATGTGCCTTGGACTGTCCTGCCTGCAAAATGCCCCCCCCCACCCGAGGCGAGAGGCATCCGTGGTCACCGTGGCGAGAGGGGGAGAAGCAAAAAAGGGGCGGCCTCTGTGGAGATCCTGTGAATGGAGCCACCACAAGAGGGACCGCTTGCAAGCCTTGCTGATCGTGATGGGATGATACATAGGTAGAGCAAGGTAAGACCACTGAACTTGAAGTGTCCACTGAAGGACCCGCATGTTGAATCTGGCGAGTGGAAGAAGAGATATTGCTGCCGCCATAGACCCTAGAGCCCTTAGGACCAATTCCGCCGGAACAGAGCTGGAGTGGAGGATGGCCCGCACCTGGAGTCTCAGATTCTGAACTCTGTCGGTTGTGAGGAAGGCTCTTAACTCCCTCGTGTCTAATCTGGCACCTATAAAATCTATCAACTGAGAAGGGGCCAGATTGGATTTTGCTACATTTATTGTGATGCCCAGGTGGGGAGCTAGATGAAGAAAGGATTCTCGCGCCAATGATAGTAGATGCCTTGTTGGGGTGGTAAGAAGCCAGTCGTCCAGGTACGGGAAGACCTGCACCCCCTGAAGCCTCAGGTGGGCCGCAACTACTGCTAATACTTTGGTGAACACCCTGGGGGCTGTGGTGAAACCAAAGGGAAGGACCCTGAACTGGTAGTGACTGGCTCCCAGCCGGAAGCGAAGAAACCTCCTGGAACGTCTGTCCATTAGTATGTGGTAGTAAGCATCCTTGAGGTCTATAGAGCACATCCAGTGATTCTCTCCCAGAAGGGGGAGGATGGATTGCAAGGTGACCATCCGGAACTTCTCTTTGGGAACAGCCAGGTTTAACAAGGACAGGTCTAAAATAGGTCTTAGGTCCCCCGTCTTTTTTGGCATTAAAAAGAACCTGGAGTAGAACCCTGATCCGATCTGGTCTGGGGGGACGGGCTGGATGGCTCTTTTCCCCAGCAGATGGCCAATTTCTGCCGAAGCGGCCTCCCACTGACCGGGTGGAACGTCGGGGAGGGATTTTAATTTTGGAATGTGATGAAAGGGGATCTTGTATCCTCTGGATATAATGCGGAGGACACAGCGGTCTGATGTTATGGACTCCCATGCCGCTAGGTGCTCCGAAAAACGTCCCCCGACTGCCTCCAGAGTGGAGCAGTCGGGCAACCCCTCAGGGCTGCTGCGCGGGCCGTTCAGAGAAAGGTTCTCTGGACCCGAAATTCCTGGGAGCCCCTCTGCCCCTGGGGCGGTGTCCCCCCTGTCCTCCTCTGCCACGGAAGGACTGGTTGTCCGGAGCGGGTTGGGATTGCTGCGACTTCCGGAACCACATCTTCTCTGGCCCTTTTGGTTCCTAGAGTAGGACCTCTGGGGCACAGAGAAGCAGATTCCGACGGCAGACAGCGTCTTCCCGTCCTTCTCGCTCTGGGTCAAGGTGTCGCGAACTGTTTTGCCAAAAGAGCAGAACCATCAAAGGGGGCGTTCGCGAAGGACGCCTTGAAGGGCTCTGTGAAATCGCAATGACGGAGCCAGGCCTGGCGTCTAGTGACTAGGCCTACTCCTGCGGCTCTAGCGGCTCCCTCAGTAGCATGGGACAGCAACCGCATAGAGGTATTTGTCACGGATCAGAGAGTGGCCATACGGGTGGAGTGCAAAAGTTTGTCCTCCTCCGACATGGACTCTGGGGGGGATGCAGCGTATTCTTTAATCAGATCGCGCTGCATCCTGGTAACATGTGCCAAGTAGTTGAGTGCCCTCACAGAGAAGGTCTCCGAACTAAACATTCGCTTCCCCAAGCGGTCCATCATCCGAGACTCCTTGCTCGGAGGATAGACTGAAGGACTCTCCTGTGCGAGTTCCTTCTTGGTGGCTGCTGCCGTCAACATGGCATCTACCGGAGGCCCCTTACTCCAATGGGCATGGTCTGCAGGGGGGCTAAGGATTCTGTCTGGCCTTTTGGGGATTGGCTCCACGGTGTCCGGTTCCTTCCACGCCCTGGTGGTAATAAGGTCCACCAGGGGGTCGGCAGGAGGGGACACCCAAGAGGTAGAAAGGCCCGCTTCGAATACCTCCAAGAACACGGACTCGTCCGAGGAAGACTTGGGGGCAGACCACCCACCCCTTATGCGAAACATTTCCATGATGTCTCCAAAGGAGACATCCTCAGGGGGTGATCTTGGGGAGCCTTCCCCTTCCTCCAAATCCGTGTCTTCAGTTAAAGACTCGGGGGAGTCTATGTGCCTCCTTTTACACGTATGCTTGCGAGGAGCTTCCTCGGGGGGGCTGTCCGAGGAGCCCTCGCAAGCAGTGTCTTGTTCCAAAGGAACAGCTTGGGGCACTGAAGCGGGCTGTCCCAGTGGCCGGATGGTGGAAGCCTGACCCAGTGCAGATGGAGCGCGGGACGGAGCCGAAGCAAGTGCCGGGGGTCCGGAAGCCCTCAACAGAGCCCTCTCCACTACATCAAAAGCCGAGGGGGAGCCAGCCCCGACCAAAGGATCCGAAAGTCGGCTCCCCCTCGGATCCGAAGAGTGGATCGGAGCCAGCCCCGAGACACTCGGATCCGAGGGACCAGTGCGCTCCGACACAGACGGCGCCGAAGGCACACTGAGCCCCCCGGATCCGAAGCTCGGAGCCAGGCTCCGAGAGGTCGGATCCGAAACACTCGAGGGCAGGGTCGGATCCAAAGTACCTAGTACTATCGGCGCCGACCCACCCCCGGCTCCGAAGCTGCCCGGCTCCGAACGCTCCGAACCCGGGTAGCGGGTCGGAGAAGGAGCTATAGGCTTGAAAAATGGGGTCGAGTTCCCCCCCCAGAGGGGGGGAGGCAGGAGCACTCCCATCTGCATCTGGGCTTGGATGAACCTTCTCATCATCCGGTCCAGATCGGCGTCGGAAAGGCTATACATTGATCTCGAAGAGGCTACCGAGGTAGGCCTTGAATGCCTCCTCGATAGCCTCGACGGAGATCGGGTCTCCTCCTCCTCAGGCCCCGGTAAAAAACATACCGGAGACCGGAGCAGAGGGAGGGGGGGAGAGCCAGCAGCCAAGGAGGCCGGAGGAGAAGCCCGCTTAGCTGGCGGGGCCGAGACAGAGGTCTCGGCCCGCCGCTTGTGGTGCTTCTCTCTCCGGTCCTTTTTTCTTGTCTCTCTCCTCCAACCTAGCAGTGGGAGGTTGAGTCCCAGGTGGAGGAGGGGGAGCAGGCGAGGAGGGAACCGAGGCCACGGTACCCACCACAGGAGTGGGAGCCGAAGCTGAGTCCGGGGGTAGAAGTCCCGCCAGGACCAGCTTCGACCTCCGCTCCTTCAATGCCCTGGGGTTGAACCCTGCACAAATGGAACATCCAGAAGTGAGGTGTTCAACCCCAAGGCATCGAACGCACCGAGTGTGGCCATCAGCAGGGGAAAGCTTATGGCCACACTCGGAGCACTTGGAAAATATTGCCTTAGGGGCATCTGACATAATAAAGTCTTTTTTTTTTTTTTTTACAAAAAAAAAAAAAAGTAAAGACAAAAATTAGTGCTACACAAGCACACACACAAGGCCCCAAACAAGACACACACACAGAAACTCCGACCAGCAAGGGGAGGGGATAAACTTAAAGTTTAAGAAATTAAAAATTTTAAACTGAAACTATCACCAGATAATAGGGAACCTAACACAATCACTCAAAACTCACAACAATTTAAGAAAATAACGCTTTTTTAAGGTTTAAATAACACTTAGCTGAAGAGCTCAAGATCCACGACCTGGTTACCAGCGCGGCAAACTAGATCTGGGGTCATGTAGGGAGAGCAGGGCATTATGGGTGAGGGGAGGAGCTAAGAGCTCGGATCCATAGCTGGATAATCATGCCGGTTCGGATCAGATATCGGATCCATAACCCACAGGTTGCTGACAAATGAATCTCCTACTTCAGATGCAAGGTTTATACCGCCGGATAGCTAGCCCTGCCACCTGCCATGGTAATTTTTCCACACCACACACACACACCTATGACCAATTTAGTGTGTCCAATCCTCCTAATAAATGTCTTTGAAACGTGGGAAGAAACCGAACACCCAGGGCAAACCCACACGAACAGAGGGAGACCATGCAGACTCTGCACAGAAGGAACCCCAGTCGAGAATCGAACCTGAGAACCTCTTGTGAGGCAACAACACTATCTGCTCTGCCACTGTGTACATATATGTATGTTGTTGTTATGGTTTGTCTTCCATCTTTTCCCGGTTAGGGATCATCACAGCAGAACTCCGGTCCGCTAATGATTGGCAGTTTTTTTTTATGGTGTCGAGTTGCCAGCCTGAAGCCCAACCTTCAACGAAGGCACGTCCATTCAATGCATGTCTTTCGAACGCCCACTCAACCGCGGGGAAGACATGCAGACTCCACACAGAAGGCACTCCCAACCCAAGCCGAGATTCGAATGGGAGAAACTCTTTCTGTGAGACAACAATGCTATAATATCTATTAAATGATACACTGGAGTTTCCAATCTCCCTTTATGACCATGGTTCCAAATGTGGAAAACCTGGTGACGGCACAAACTGCTGCTCACCATATGCAACTATGCACAACATCTATGAATATTAACATTTGTTTTGCTGCAAAATACAGGTGCTGGTGTGGTTATCTAGGTTTACAGCTCAGTGCAATATATGTATCCTCTTCTATAGGTAAGGATGTACGCAGGGAAAATGTTGCCAATAACAACTCAGAAAAGGCTTGTAAGTCCTGTGACATGTTTGTTAAGTATCCCTCTCTTGTTTGTGTAACTCACAAATGCTACACATTTTTTAGGGTGTTCTGAAGTGGCAGTCCTATAGTTGAGTGCAAGTGTCAAGTAAGGCCATGGCCAGTGATGCATGGTTGTGTGTCTTATGTTGAGATGTCTGACCTATATGTCTCTCTCTCTCTTGCCTTTCAGACTGTTCTCACAGCAGCTATGGCTGTCTGGCCACTGGCACTACTGACCAGTGCAATTACCCCACTAGCACTGATTTTTTTACGGGGGGGGGGGGGTTGACATATCCCCATCTCCATGAATATGGGTAAAGATGATAGAGTTCATACCAAGTGTATGGCAACAGTCACATAAGACATAGCAGCTAACATGGGTCTATGTTATCTAATCGAAGAGACATTACAGCGAATGCCTCTTCACCAACCCCTAAAGAGCAAAGCAGCAGTTATGCGACCAACCAAATCGGCGATTTGTTTTCCTAGGGAAAAAAAATCTCTTGGCCATCTGTGTGAATTTGCCCCTTTCCCCACTGTAGTGCGTTCTCAGAGTTGGTATATTTAGTCAGGGGCTTTGAGGTGTTCTTAGCGATGTTTCGTTTCTGGATGGATCAGTGATTTTTTTTCCCTAGGAAAAAAAATCGCTGATTTGGCCATTCGTGTAATTGGCAGTTCGCTCTTTAGGGGTCGATGAAGAGGCATTTGCTGTAATGCCTCTTCGATTAGATAATATAGACCCACTAACACACCTGCTTCACAGGCAAAACAGCAAAAATATGGGCGACATGTAAGCTCAGTCGATATATCTCTGTTTCACAGTTACAGGAAATGGAATTCACTCCTCACTTTTATTTCCTGTCTATCTGGAATATGCATGTTCCCCCTATGTACGACTGGGTTTTCTCCAAGCACCCAAGTTCTCTCCCTATTCCCAACAATATGCTGCTTGACTGGCCACACTAAACTGTCCATATACTTTAAATGTTATATTTACCCACTTTTTTGGCCTGGGTCATGGCTGAAAAGTGCCTATACACCAATTTGCTTATCCTATTAACGAATGTTAAAATAAATACAACAGCTAAGCAGCTGAATCCTGCTGGCATGGTAAACAAGATCCCAGCAAGACAGCATCTCCAGTGGCTGTGGTAGGGAAAAATCTAATGACAGTGATCACAAGGCACCATTACCTTTAGGAGCACAAAACCCATTTCAGGTAGGGGAACAGTCAGTAGCAAATACAGTGGGAGGAGACAAGGACAGTGATGTCCAAATACATGATGATGCCCAAGGTATATAGGCACTGTCATTATCTAGTCTTATAGTGCCAGTGTCCGCTGAACTGCTGCAGTGGCATACACTTACTTCCCTTTTACTCCCAATTTCACTGGAGCCTTGCATGGTATACAACTTATCCATGCTACTGTGCAAATGGGGGCTGTGAAAAAACACATTAAGCATACTGGATTTTGTCAGAAAACTAGCCAACACACAAAGTATCGTTTGAATACTCACAGACCCTTAAAACACAACAGTGCCAATCACATTATTGGCACATGCTTTTCATGACATGGCCCATGCAGTGTAGGCACTTTACATATGCGGTTTGGGCATTTGTCACCCTGGTCATGGTACTCAAAGGCAAACATCAGGTTCAAAGCTAGTCACAGACTATCTCAGTGCTGTGACATTGGGATATCCTATCACCACTTACCCAATCATCATGAAAAGGGGACTCAAGGGGTAAAGACCTTTACAATTACACAAGACTGACCAGTGATTCACTAAGTGGATCCCTATTAATCAAAGTAGAAAGGATTTCTGCCCTAGTAAACTGTATCCTAGGAAAAAGATCTCTTACTGATAAAAAAAAATCTACCCCTTTTAAAGAAACAAACCATAGTAGGCTGTCCCCAAAAGGAAGGAATCTGTCTCTGGCAGGATAGAAAAGGTAAAAATGCTTGCTAGTCTTAGATGTTTACTGGCTGACTGGTACAGTCTTAGCAGGATATAACCATACAACCCATGTATCAGACTACTGAGGAATTGATTTAATGGTGAACATCATACATCAGATATGTCAGTGTTAATTGTGTACCACCATTATAAAAGTACACACACACACACACACACAAACATTTATACATACATACATATATATATATATATATATATATATATATATATATATATACACACATATATACACATATACATATACACACACACAAACCGAACTTTAAAACAAAATAAAAAAATGACACCAATGAACCAAACAGAGACATTAAATCCAAACACAGGACTGCAGATATAACGTGGTTACGCACTTTCACTCACTTTAATTCACATGAGCTTCATCAGAACATTGGTTCATTGGCGTCATTTTCATATTCATATATATATATATATATATATATATATATATATATATATATACACATACATATACGCACATACATATAAACAATAAATAAATAACAATAAACAAATGTGCATGCACACACACGTATATACATGCACACTGCAGCGTGACAAATAAGTTAAAAAAGAAAACCTCTAACTCCCTTGACCCTGAAGTCTAAAGACATCTTCATCTCCCCATGAGGCATGGCCATAACATTAGCTGCTTTCCCAAATCAGTCACCTGACTGAAATGTATTGTTCCTAATTTGGGACAAGACTCTTTTCTGGACATAGCTGCGTATGCTGCACAATTATAATTAATTAATTAATGTGTGCTTACTGTGGGGAAGTGAACTGATCAATACTGACCAATTTCAGGCTCAGTCTGGGTGAAATACATAACATTTCACAAACAAAAAAAATACAGAAATGTAAGCAGTAAGAGAATAGTTTAAACTAATTATGTAGAAAAAGCTATGTATATACATTCCAGTGAACAAGCATTGTACAATCAAGCAAAGTGTAATGTACAATATGCACATTATGTTCTAAAGTGGGTCAATTTTCCATAAATCTTGAGAGAGGAGAAGAGACTCAGAAGAAAGACAGGTTAGGTGATGCGTCCTGTGTTGAAGCTGCAGCATTTGGCTTGGACAAAGTACTTTTTGAGTTGCATTTTGAATTTGTAATACATACCGATTTCCTTAATGACAGTGGGGATGTTTGCCAAAGAGTAGGTGCCTGAGAGGAGAAAGCATGTACAGTGCTATGGAGTTTGGTTCTAGGGTAATGGGAGTTGTGGCTTGTGAGTAGAGTTTTTTTTTGTTAAGTCTACCTGCAAAGGGAATACTGCGGTGGTGGTGCTGCGGTAGCGTTGTCGCCTCACAGTAAGACGTTGCCCTGTTCGATTCTCAGCTAGAGTGTCTTCTGAGTGGAGACATGCATGAATGGGTGTACCTTCGTTGAAGGTAGTGTGTCAGGGCCGGCAACTCGGCACGTAAAAATCTACTGCCAATCATTAGCGGACCGCAATTCCGCTGTGGCGACCCCTAACCAGGAAAAGCCGAAAGACACAACAACAACCTGCAAAGGGAATAAATGCATGTAGCTATAGTCTGTACTGGTGGGATCCTAAAAGTAGGTTAGATCTTTGTTTTATGGGTAGCCATTTAGCTTTTTCTAGGGTGATGCAGTGATGCTCACTGACAGGCAAGTTTGTAATGAATCAGCACAGACACATTCTGGAGTGTGGCAATATTATTCTTAGGGACAGAAGCAAAATTGCGAGCCCAAATTCAAGTTGAGAAAGGAGAACTCTTTTGCCAATGGCTGGTCTGGTTGGTATAGAAAAGGGAAGATCTTTTTGGCCCAGAAGAGGGAATTTATTTGGCTCTCAAGTTTATCTAAATGGAAATGGAAGTTTGGTGACTGATCAAGTAACAGTCCTGGGTATCTGAAGGTAGAGGATGTCTCTATGAAATGGTTGTGTAGGTCAAAAAGACAGTTAAACAGTCAAGGTGCTTGGTGAATTTTATGTTGAGTTCCAAAAAGCATAGTTTTGATTAACAACTACAATTAATTGTAGTAAGCACTGATAATTTTCTTTAAAACAGTATGAAAAAAATCCTCAAAGTCCTTCATTCGTTTTACTATTTAACTGTCAAACAACAGAAACCAAGGCTGTTAAAGGAAAACTCCACCTTAGAACTAAAAAACATATATTTTTCATTGTATCTTTGTTTTTGAACTATTTTAATGGCTCAAAATCACTCTAATTGCTTCTTTTACAATTTAATGTGCTTCTCTCAAAATGGGGGATAATGGGGCCTGCCTTGATAGTGTGATCTTATTTTCTTGCTTTCCTTCCTTCTCCCAGAATACATTTCAAGTCCTCTTTATATGACTCATGCCAGACATAAGGAAGTGGTGCTGTTTTCTCACGCCATTAAAATATAAATGGCAGGACTGCGAAGCACTGTCATCTAAACACACATTCTGTAAAACAGCTGCTTCTCTGTTTACCTGACTGAGCCTCATTTATCTGTCTGCCAAAGGTTGTTCTATGCTATAAATAGCTGTTGGGTACTTGCAGCAAAAGAAAGCAGATAAAAAACAGTGTTTTGTTAAGAGGAGTCTTTTGTAGTCCTAACAAACTTGATAAATCCTCCTCCATACTCATGCTGAGGTGTGAAAACTCTCACTGCAGTAAATAATCCTTGCTGTACATTTACAAGTGACAAGTAGTAGGACTCTAAACTTATCCTATCTGCTACTTCCCAATGCCTTCAGTGGGAGGATTTTTCTCTCTCATGAATGATGCAGACTTAAAATGTGCTTTTCTAGTTCCTCAGTTATTTCTGTCATGTTCTCCCTCCTTGTTTCTATTTCATATTTATTTATATTTTGGTAACCATGAAAGTGAACTGGTCCCAGAACCCTTTTCAGCCACAACATAAGCTACACTGGCAAAGATAATAACAATTATTAAATTAAAAAACAATTAAAAATTATTAAACGCACTTATCAATACAAACAAAAAAATACTGACATAAAGACATTGACCAAGATTGCATGTGGAACACACAGCCAATGTGTGACAGTGATCAAGTAAATCACTGAGCAGCATTTACTAGAATGTATACATTAATAATGCTGAACTATACTATATTGTTTATTATAAATAATTAATTGTATGTATGCGCGCGCACACACACACACACACACACACACACACACACACACACACACACACACACACACACACACAGTGTGTGTGTGCGCGTGTGTATGTATGTATGTGTTTCTGCATACGTGTATGTATATAGGTTCATAGGTTTATACTAGGCTATCTGCCCTAAGGCATTTATAAGCCTAGCCCAAATTTTTGTGGCTTACGCCACCCCTTATATGAAAAAATACTGTGCCCATTAGTTTGTTGTGCCTCTGTCCAGCAGTGACACAGAGATGATTCCCGGGGTAAACCTACGATCTCCCATCCACAGGTCTAGATTTCTCTTGAACAGAGTCAGCGAGGTGCTCTGCCTCACATGGACCGGGATTTTATTCCACAGCATAGGGAGTCTCTGAGTGATAAATCTATCCCTCCAGCACGTCCTATTTATATTCGTGCTAAGGTTTAAGTCGCTTGCTCTAGTGGTTTTGGTGGATTTGGATTTTTTGAGGTTGGGCATGTCCATTAATTCCGGGTTGGACATGGCCTTGTATGTCAGGCACAAGTCACCTCTGAGCAGACGGTATGCGACTGAATAGAGCTGGAGTGTCTTCAATCTGGCAGCATATGACAGATTTTGGAGTCCCTTTATCCTTTTGGTGAGGAACTTTTGGGGTCTCTCCAATTGCTGCAGATGTCGGGTGAGATACATCCCGAATGGGGCATTGTACTCGATCATTGGTCTGATAAGTGAAGAGTACAGGGGAACAATGACCTCACTAGATCTGGATGTGAATCCCTTCATGATCAGGTGGGCAATGTAGAAGGTCTTTCTAACCACTTTAGCAACGTGAGTGTCAAAAGAAAGGCCACTGTCAACCTGGGTCCCCAGGTCCCTGATAACCTCTTCTGTGCTTAGTGGATTGCCACCTATATGGTAGCTTGGGGTTACCTTGTTTTTCCCGAAGGGTATGACTATACATTTTTTGGCGTTTAACTTCAGGCCATGGCTCTGGCACCAGCTATCTGTTTCCGTGAGTCCCTTCTGAAGGATATCCGTGTCCGATGCACTTTCCACTATGGCGCCCAGTTTGCAGTCGTCTGCAAACTTTGTCAGCCAAAGTCCTCCCATGTTGGCCTGTACTTCTGAGAAGTAGATGCCAAACAATAGGCGGCCAAGGACCAAGCCCTGTGGGACACCACTTGTGACCGGCTTGGAGTCTGACATAGCGCCAGCAACTCTAACCCTGTGGGTTCTGTCCTTAAGCCAGTTTGCAACCCATCTTGTGACATATGGGTTTACATTTAAGCTGGTAAGTTTTTCTACAATACCGAGTGGGGTATTGTGTCGAAGCCTTTGCAAGGTCAAGGTAGGCTGTATGGACTGCCTTTCCCTCATCAATGGCCTTGGTGACTGTTTCGAAGAAGTCGACCAAGTTCAAAAGGCATGATCTTCCCTTGACAAAGCCAAACTGGGTCAGGTCCAATGTCTGCAAGTCCCCTATATCTTTGTTTATGAGCTCCATTATGATCCTCTCCATAGCTTTGCAGACTAGACTTGTTAAGCTTATGGGGCGGTAATTACCAGGGTCTGTAGAGGCGCCGCCTTTGTGGAGTGGGACCACAGTTGCCGTCACGCCACTCCTTGGGCACGTATCCTGTGGTAAGGCTGAGATTAAACAGCTGCCTTATGTGCGGGTTTAATTCCTCATTTAGCTCGTGTAGCACACAGCCGGGGACACCATCCGGTCCCACTGATGCTGTGTTTTTAGCTTTAGAGAGAGCAGCTTTCACCTGCGCATTTGAGATGTCCGGGAGGCTACACTCGGCTGGGATAGTTATCTCTCCTTTAGGGGGGGGGGGTGAAGTTTGCACTGAACCTGTCTGCCAGTATGTTGGCAATGTCTGTGGGTTCAGTGATTTTTGTATCATTTTGGACTAATTCTGAGCATATCTGGGAGTTTCCACCCAGGTTCCTAACATAGCTGAAAAAGGCCTTATGATTGTCCTTTGAATACATGGCAATTTTTCTCTCAAAATTGGCCTTAGTTGATTTTATGAGTGCTCGTATTTTTTTACTAATAATGATCAGGGGTGACTTCCCTTTTATGGATTTTGTTCTATCATGTAATAGATTTCTCCTCTTATTGTAAAGTTTGTTAATGGCTGGGGTCCACCAGACTGGACGTTTGCCCTTTGTGGAAAGAGTCTTTGTTTTATTTGGGATTGCCTGATCCATGCAGTCCTGGAGGTGTTCATAGAAGGCATTTGTAAGGGCTTCCGCAGCTTGGGTTGTGGTTTCCACTGGCTCAGGGGCCTTGAAGGATACCACACCAGTCTTGAGTAGTGTGAAGTTTGCTTTAGAGAAGTTCTTCACTATGGTCTTTTTCGTTTGGGGTGGGGGCGGGATGTGGATTTCCAGTGAGATTAGTTTATGATCAGATCTCACCAATGAGGGATATACTTCCGGTGTGGAGCATTTTGTCCCCATGTTTGTGACAATGCGATCTAGTATATTTTTTCCTCTCGTGGGAACAGTGACTAGCTGTTCCATGGCATTTAAATTTATGAACTCCAGGAACCGTTGGGCTAGAAAGTTAGGGCTTGAGTAATGTTCCCAGTCTATATTCGGGTAGTTGAAGTCACCCAATATGATGGTGTTTGGAGATACATTTATACCCTCCAGTGTCTTCAGGAAGGCTGTGTGGGGTTCCTGAGTTTGAGAGGGTGGCCTGTAGCATGCTACAATTTGTAGAGCAGTTTTGCCTATGGTTAGTTGCACCTGGATGGTTTCGAGCTTAGTGCGTTGCCACCAACCTGGAGGTGTGGGTATCCTTTATGAATATGGATACACCCCTCCTTTTGTGGTGTGGTCCGGGTTTTGGGGCGGAACGCATGATATGAGGTAAAACCTAATAGTGCCGGGTGCTCTCAGGAGCCTTGAACCAGGTTTCAGTTACAGCACAGACATCGATGTTCTCCATACTGAGAAGGGCCTCGAGTGCGTGCATTTTGAGATTTAGACTTCTGGCATTGAGCAGCATTACCGTCAGTTTCGTCCCATTTTTGTTTTCTAGGGTGGTAGGTTTAGAATTTGAGCCTTGCCTAAAAAAGGCACTATGGGGGTGGCAAGAGCCTTAGCCAATATCCGGAATCCCAGGGTGACAGGTGCAAGCCGTCCCTTGAAGCAGCGTGGCTTGTCAAGCATGTCATCCCAGGCAGACAGACACTGGATCCCCTTTGAATGACACCAGACATTAAGCCAATTGTTAAAGCTGATCATCTTGTCTCTATATTGTAGCATCATTCTTGGTGAAGGAAGGATACTGCTCAGGGTTAGGGTCATACCTGCCTGGGCTACATAATCAGAGAGCTCCTCTATGTCTCTTTTCATGTAGTCCAGGGAGGTACATCTCAGGTCGTTCACACCAGCATGGACAATGACTGTGTCATATTTGTACTTGCCGTGGAGTGACCAGTGCTTGTGTTATGTGGCGGATTCTAGCGCCCGATAGGCAGCTTACTGTGACCCTCTCCTTGTTCAGCCTGGTGAGTGGGACGTCAGTGTGTCTGACTATGGAGTCACCTATGACAAGTATGTTTGGTGTTGTATTTGGCCTTAAGGGCTGTGACTGCTTTGCACACTGCTTTTGTGGTTTATGTGTTGCTTGTGGGGTGTCTTGAGGTAGCAGTTGTTTGGGTGTCTGCTTTGGAGGCCTCTGCTGTTTAGGTAAATTTTACTCAGAGCCTTGAGTATGTCTTTGTGTGTTTATGTGTTTGATTCAGTGGAGTGGTAGCATTATGTGAGGCTGGTTTTGTGGTGTGTGTAGTTGCCTTCTCCTCCTGTCAGGTCTTGCCAGTCCTGAGTTGAGAGAGCTCCGCCTCCAGTTTGTCTAAATAGCTGCATCTCTCGCAAGTATTTGTGTTATGTGGGAGGAGGAGAGGGTTGTCTGTGTACATGAGGCAGTTATAACATTGCCTCAAGATTCCCAGATTCACCAGCTGGACCGGAGAGGAGATTGACAACTGACCTTTGGACATGCTAGAATAATATTGGGAAATCCTTAATTGAAAACAAGGGCCAGTGGGGAGTGAGGGTGTAGTGCTTTTAATTTTTAGTGCTGACTTATATAATTGCTTTAGTGAGCAAGTGCCAGGTAACTTGAGTGCAATGTGTTACAAGTAACTAAATGCAAAACGACAAACAGTAACTTTCTTTCAAGTGAAACAAGGAAATAAGTACAGTAAGCAATGCAGATATCACTAGTGATCCACAGAAGCGCTGAGAAGTTGCGTGTTAGGTGGAATTAGCTTCCAGGGAAATAACAAGCAAACAAACAACAAGCATATAAACAAAGCTAGATTCAGCAGGCCTGGATCTAGTCTATGCTAGAGCAAACAAGGTGTACCAATTTCAGTAAGATACAGTTCAAATATTCAGGCACTATAAACCTCTAACCAGAAATTCCCAGCTCAGAAGGGCAGAGTCCAGCCTCTTCTCCTACAAGAGTGCAGACCACGAACCTTCTTAATGTAAAATAACTGGCCTGAAGCCCAAGTGCCTAAACCAGAACTAATACACTTGGACACTGGGCTCTCAATCAGCAGTTCCCAACTTAGAAGGATGAAAGCTACCTGTCCTGCCACCACAGTGCTTGCCACAAACCTTCCTAATGTAAAACAACTGGTCTGAAGCCCAAGTGCTTAATCCAAAAGACTTAGAATGATAGCTACACTTTAATCAAGTTACAACCAAGCAGTAATAAATACCATTGAATACTTTAGAGAATGTCTGGATTAGTGCTCAAGTTACACAAAGCTAGATCCAGCAGGCCCGAATCCAGTCTATGCCACAGCAAACAAGGCGCACCATCTTCAGTAAGAAACAGTCCAGATATGCATGCACTATAAGCCTTTAACCAGAAATTCCCAGCTCAGAAGGGCAGAGTCCAGCCTCTCCTCCCACAAGAGTGCAGACCACGAACCCTCTTAATGTAAAATAACTGGCTTGAAAGCCCAAGTGCTTAAACCAGAATTAATACACTTTTAGAATAACAAACACTGAGCCCTCAATCAGCAGTTCTCAACCTAGAAGGATGTAAGCTACCTGTTCTGCCACAACAGTGCAGACCACAAACCCTCTCAGTGCAAAACAACTAACTGGTCCGAAGCCCAAGTGTTTAAACCAAAAGGCTTAGAATGAGTTACACCAAGCAGTAATAAATACAACTGAGTATTTTTAAGATGATGCAAAAGTAAAATGAAGTAGGTAGAAACACAAGTACAGTGAAAGCAGATGAAAAATTTTTTTTTTTTTTTTTTTTTTTTATCTGAACAAGTGCTGAGATCAAAGAAACAGATTTGAGTGCTGAAACTAGAAAACTGGCTAGTTATAAGAAAAAAAAAACAAGCTAGAAGGCTTCCCTCAAACACAGAAGGGCTTGGGGGCTCAGAAGCCTACAAATAGTCTATACCACACATGTGTACAAAAGCATGTGTGTGCACGTGTGTGTATGCATTAAAACACAGTTAAGTACTTCTCATTGCCTTTTCGTAGTTTTCTTAATGCAAGGGAACATAGTAAATGTATGTTAAAGTAAAGATTTATATTATGGTTGCTCTCTGACAATGCAAGGACTGACTCAAAGTCAGTGGGAATCTCTTACAATGGATTTGCATGTACTAGACATGCATCCCCTCTGGAAGGATGTCACACAAAGCATAAAAGACCTTCTTTATGAACAGTATCAGTGCACCCAGTTGATAGGGTTGCCACTTGACTCATTTTTGCAGTTCTGGCCTGTGTGTGTGCGTTTGGGGGGGGGGGGGCTTGAAAATGGTAAATGCATTTATACTTTACAAGAAAAAATATTTACTGACTTTTTTCTAAATGTCACATAAATCTTTGCCACTACTCTTAAGTTATCTTAACACAAACTATTATAAATAACATTTAAAGCTTAGAATATCATTACTGTGTTACTGCTTATGTAAATTTGTCAAAGAGTTGACAATTGCCTTTAAACTCCTGACTGATCTAATTGCTTTGTTTTGCTACGAAAGGGGAGTGTTAAGATGTTCTTCGTGTTTCACGGTTGCAGTTATCACACTTGGGTTATCTGCCTGCAGGTAGCCCTCAGTCCGCCAGAATACCAGAGACTTAGTATTTCTGCATCTGATGTGGTTGCTTCTTCCCTGACGTCAGGTCGTCAGGGGTATAAAAACAGACAGCTGACGCCATTACATCAGTCTTTCTTGCCGAGGAGGAGCTCGAAGCAGAAGCAGTTCGCAAGTGCCGGTCAGCCGCTACCTGAATTTTCGTTTTCAAGTTGAATAATCCTGAAGTCTTCTAAAGCTAAGTACCCCATTGGGGATCCTTTTTTCTTGCTCTAACCAATGTCAGAAAAAGTTAACAATTGTCTTGTCTGTCGAAAGCAAATATCTCACAGAGATTTTCATTCTTACTACGTCACCTGTTTAGGCCCAGACCACGACGTCCCTCGCTGTCGGTTTTGTGCTTTAACAGCCGAACCATTCATCCGGCTCTCTTTATCTCTAAATTCTTTCGCACTCGATCTCCGTATTCTGAAATGGCTTCGTTAAGCCATCCGACTACTGATTTTCCAAAAAACGTAAGGATAAAGACAGAGACAGACCGCATAGGTCCAAAACTGCCACCAACTCTTCCGTTAAGCTAGTCGCCAGTCCGCCAGTACTCAATGAGGTGCCTTTGCACCCCACTTCAATGGATTTGCAGGCCTCTGCTGAGACCCATTCGGAATCCGGTATGCCGGGAGACACTTCTTTGACTATGGAACCAGAAGGCACCGGCTTCTGAGGCAGTTTTTCACTCTACCGATGTTCGAAAACAAACCAATGACTTCATTTCTAACCAAAACTACCGAGTTTCTTAGGCCCGAGTACGCACTATGCCTAGAAAACCAACGACCAAAGAGCATGCTCAGATACCCATGCCACAAAAACAGATGCTTAGAATGGCTGAAGACCTTATTACGCTGATTAGGGGAAGTCAGGCTTCCCCTGCAAAGAGACAAAGAATCCAGTCCCCTTCGGGTTCTACAGACCAGGAGTCCGATGACTCTGACTTTTCTGATTATGAAGACATGCCCTTATCAGCCTATGAGGATTCAGATGCAGAGGAATCCATTCCCTCTGCCTCCCCTCCACAGGATTTTTCTTTTGGTAAAACCTTGCATACTTTAAGAGAGCATTTCCATTGGGAATGCCAAGTCTATCCTCAGTCCAAAAAGAGACTCAGAGAATTTTTAGAGTTGCCTCAGCACAGGCCTTTAGCTATACCCCCGTCCTGGATGTTGTGGATGATGTTTTTATGGACTCTAGCCTTACTCCTGATACTTTACGTCCTGCCCCTAGGAAACCAGACAGGTACTACAGACTACCTGATACTTACAAGTTTCTTTTCAAGAATTCTACTGCTGACCCAGAGATCATTTCCCAGGGGCCTAAAGGTATTAAGGCTACTACAGCCAAGAATCCCACCCCTTCGGACAGGGATTCCAGAGCTTTGGACAGATGGGGTAAGAAGGTATATACCTCTGCAACTCTTGCTATCAGGGCACTTGAATTGCCAGTTTCACATGCTGAAGTACCAGCAACATATTATGGAACTTATTACACAAAAAGTGGTGACCTTTCCAGATTGTGCAGAAAACAAAGAATTGCAGGAGCTCATGCACACTGCAAACCAAGTCAGTAAGCATACTTTGCAGTGTGGCTTTGATGCCCTAGAAGCATCTTGCAGGGCAGCAGTCACTGGCTCTGTACTGACAAGGCATGCTTGGCTGAAGGAGCAGACCTTGCCAGATCATGTCAAATCTAAATTACTAGACGCCCTTTTCAACAAGTACTGTTTGTTCGGCACCAAAGCAGAAAAGGTTCTTAAAAGGATGGAAGAAAAAGCTAAATCTATGTAGACTGTTAAAGAATTTCTACAAGTGCAACCGCCTAGATTCAGTAGGCATTGTCCTTCAAAATACTGGTCCTTTCCAGCCCCCTCCAGGCCTTCCCAAACAAGACTCAGAGGAAACAGACCACCCAGACTACAGTCTCAGGGTATGCAGCAATCTAAGCAGTGGAGTGCCCCCACCCCTAAAGCAGGGAGTGGTAAGCCACCTCCTTATGGTAAAAAGCTCACAATGACTTCTTCACTCTACTTCCCAGCCCGACCCAACTGCTTGTGCCCCTAGGAGGAAAACTTGCCCTTCATGCAAAAAACTGGATGTCCATCATTCAGGACCGATGGGTCTTCAACATTGTATCCCAGGGGTACAAATTGTATTTCCAATCACTGCTGGCCCCAAGTGAGTTTCCAGACCTTCCTTCAAACCACTGGGCAGAGGCTCAAAACCATGTACTTTCCCTGATCAATATCAGAGCTATTCAGCCTGTTCCAGTAGAACAGAGGGGTCAAGGATTCTACTCCAGACTCTTCCTGGTACCCAGGAAAGAGGGCACTTGGCACCCAATCCTGGATCTTTCAATTCTCAACATCTTCCTGGTGTTACCAAAATTCAAGATGCTTACCCTACAGCAGCTTCTCCCTATGTTAGCCAAGGATGCCTGGCTAGTGATCCTAGACTTAAAAGAAGCCTATCCGCACATCCCCATAAGGGAGTCATGCAGGAAATATCTACGTTTCAGAGCAGGGTCTATGCATTATCAGTTCTCTGCACTTCCCTTTGGCTCTGCGCCCAGGGTATTCACAAAATGCCTGGATGACTGCCTGATTCAAGTGGACAGTCAGGAATTGCTGCTTCAGCACCTGGCATTTGTAAAAAACAAACATTCTCACTTAATTGCGGTACACCATCAATGAAAAGAAATCACAACTGGTACCCAGTCAAAAGATTGTATTCCTGGGAGCAAGCTTGGACACAACTTCCCAGATGGTATTCCTCACTTTGGAAAAACAGGTCTATCTGACAGACTACTTCAAACAAATGGCCACCAGAACCCAGCTATCTGTAAGAAAATTACTGCAAGCCCTAGGGTTCATGGCCTCATGTATACTGCTAATAACATATGCAAGACTGCATATGAGGAAACTTCAATGGTACTTAAAAAGTCTTTGGTGCCAACATTCTCAGGAACTGGAAACAGTCATTACTGTCATACTGTGTCTAAGGACAGAGTTGTTTTGGTGGGCAGAAGTGTGCAACCACAACAAGGGACTGCCTTTTACTCAACCCCACGCCACCCAGACCCTGACCACAGGCACATCAGACTATGCATGGGGGGCTCACATGGCTGGCAAATGTATTTAGGGTCATTGGAGCCCAAGTCAAATTCATCTGCACATCAACCGAAGAGATGTTAGCTGAATAGAATGCTCTGACAGCTTTCAGATCCCTACTCGTTCCAGGACTACTGCTGATAAAAACAGACAACCCCACAGTTATGTGGTACATCAACAAGCAGGGGGGAACCCATTCTTACCCACTCTGCAGGTTAACCATGGCCCTGTGGAACACAGCCTTGGACATCCAAGTCCATGTGCAAGCTCAATTCCTGCCAGGAAAACAACACTCACTGGCAGATGACTTAAGCAGAAATTCCCTAGACCCACACGAGTGGAAACTGGAGCCCAGCACCTTCAACCTTCTGATTCAGAAATGGGGGACCCAGAGGTGGATCTCTTTGCCTCCCCCTACAACCACCAGCTAAGCAAATTCTGCACCAGTAACCCTCACAGCAGGGCCTGGAAAGTGGATGTCCTATCTTTTCAATGGGAAAACCTCTCAATCTATGCCTTTCCCCCCTCTGCCCTTTCTCTCAAGAGTATTACTCAAGATCAAACAAGACAGGCCAAGAACAATTCTGATTGCCCTGAATTGGCCACACCAGCACTGGTACCCACTCCTGCGCAGCCTGCCAATGGTGCCACCCTGGCACCTACACCAGACCCCAACTCTGCTCTCTCAGCAGGAGGGTCAGATTTTACATGCACAATTGCAAACTCTAAATCTTGCAGCCTGACTTATTCCTTGAATACTCCACCAGCAGCCCTAAGCAAACAGGTGATGGACGTCATCCTTGAAGCCAGAAGGCCCAGTACAAGGAAATCCTATGCTGATAAGTGGAAAAGGTATTGTTCTTGGATTCAGTCTAAAGGAAAGGACACAGCACTGTCCTCCTTACCTCTAATCCTGGATTACCTAGCAGAACTACTCCACAGTGGCATATCCTTTTCCTCCATTAAGATCCATGCCTCTGCCATCTCGGCTCATTACAATACTGAGCCACCTCTATTCTCTCACTCTCTTATCAAACAGTTCCTGAGAGGGGCAAACAACTTAAGGCCACCAAGGAGAGCACCCACCCCTGCTTGGGACCTTAACTTTGTATTGGAAAAGCTCACGCTTCCCCCTTTTAAACCTGCTGCTTCAGCAGAGTTAAAATTCCTCTCTTGAAAAACAGCATAGAGTTTCTGAGTTGCAAGCACTGATGGCTGTGGAACCCTTCATTATTTTCCATGCTGACAGGGTTTCCCTCAGGGCTAGCCCTTCCTTTATGCCTAAAGTTGTGTCCAGTGTGGCTCTCAACCAATCCATCCATTTGCCAACCTTCTTCCTTAATCCTCAAAGGGAAAAGATCCTGCACTCTTTGGACATGCACAGACAGCTCAGATTCTACCTTGATAGGACTAAGCCTTTCAGAAAATCTGACCAGGTGCTAATCAGCTTTGCAACAGGAGCAGAGGGCAAGGCCATTTTAAAACAAGCAATTTCCAAACAGATAGCACATTGCATCCATTTCTGCTACAGGCACCATGGAACACCAACCCCTCAGGGAGTCAGAGCACATTCCACTAGGGCTACATCTACCTCTACAGCATTTCTCAGGGGAGTCCCTACCAGGGACATCCTGGAAGGTGCTACCTGGAGTTCAGTACACACCTTCACCAAGCATTACCACCTGCCTATCTTTCCCAAATCCAGGGCAGGTTTTGCTACAGCAGTCTTGCAAGGCCTACTAGCCAGCCCTAACTCTTCTTGACTGCCTCCACCCTTCCTCAGCTTTGAGAATCAACCCAAGTATGATGACTGCAACAGTTTAACACGAAGAACATAGTACAGTTGTGTACACTTACCATAAATGTAGATGTTTGAGTATATTCACGGTTGCAGTCCTGGTTTCCCTCCCTCCAGCCCCCTGGTTTTCTCTCTCTCTCTTTCTACTCTATGGCTATTCCTAGTGGTACTGGTATTTACTTTTTACTGGTGGCGTTTTCCCCATCATATCCTAACCCCCTATTTGGGGGCTCCTGACATTTGGTGCAAGAAAAACTGTTGTAATGGCATTGGATGCCTGTTTTTATACCCCTGACATCAGGGAAGAAGCGACAGCATCCGACGCAGAAATACTAAGTCTCTGGTATTTGTGCCGACTGAGGGCTACCTGCAAGCAGATAACCCAACTGTGATGACTGCAACAGTGAATACACTCAAACATCTACATTTATGATAAGTGTACACAACTGTACTTTTTCCTCCCCTCTGCAACAAAACAGTGGAAACAATTCCATAGCTTTCTGTCTTTTTTTTTTAGATCAGCCGCTGTGTTCCTGACATTAGCAGGATTAATTACCCATCTAGGACTGACAGCAGTACCTGACAGGGTAAACTACAGATTTAACTGTTTCTATTATATGTCATGCAGGTGGAGACAAATTTTTCTGAAAAGTATGTGAGAAGTTGAGTTTAAAAAAAAATAGGTGGGCTTTCCCTTCCTTTGACTCCAATGCAAGGAAATAAAAGTTTTAAAAAACTACAAGCAGGTTTCTGGTACATACACAAAGCTGGAACCATATTGTAGGGAGAAAAGAAACCTAACAATTGAGTTAAAATGTATGAGAGGGTGGAGTTTTCCTTCAACAGGGACTGCACTCCATCAGAATCCCATGAGCCTTTACCTCACTGCTGATTCTAGCTACAGAGCCACCTAAATGCTTGGCTAACACATTTTCTTCATGTCAGGACACCTGTCAGTGATGCACTGTCTGACAGACTTGTGGTGGGTTACCTAAGTAGCATGTCTTTATATCATTTACCTGATGCAGTTAATCAAGATAAAGCACTGACCTCGGACACATCTACTCATGCAGGAATAACTGCTAGAATTATATGAATTAAGACTTGTTTCCCCTCATGGCAGTAACATGTATTAGACAGAAAAATAATATATATCTAATTGGGGTAACCTTTTTTCCTTCACAGTAACAGAGGTTTGGTAATCATAACAACAGTGTGATATTTTAAGAAATTGCGTGTGAATGTGCTTGTGTGGAACAAAAAGTATTATACTTCTGAATATTTTGTAACAAATAGCATTAACAATAGAGGCTTGTTGAGCTATCCTAAACAGTGGAATGTACACAGATATTCAGGCTAAAGGGAAATGGCTAACAGCAGAAAAAAGTTACAACTATCCTGTCAATGAAAGGACATTTTGGCCTGCTGAGAACTGGTTTACTCTGGATTGAGATAAGGATGCAGACAAAGAATGCTTCAATACAGGAAAAGAATGTTTTCATCAAGGACAAAGTTTTGATACTATAAAAGTGGATGTAAATGACTTTTTGGTGGACAGTTTTGTAATCAGAGTCAGCTGATGAAGTGCAGTGCATCTGACAGTGATCTGTGTTATAAAGAAAATGTTTATAATATTAAATAAGTGCTTGGTCAGCTTGTTTCAATAAATCTGTCAGCAATTACGAATATTTGGCTGTACAGTTTCCTGTGTATCTGCTGGTAATGTACCAGCTAGTACATAGAGTGTCTGTCTGACATGCTGTTAATTTCAATTTAACAATAACAGAAAAGAACTTTTGATACATCTGGCTATACATTAGTTAAACAAACTGTTAACACAAGAGTAATTACATCTTAAACTCTGCACTTGAAACATTTAGCTGTTAAATGCAGGCTGTCATTTTCTAAGAATTACACATGACATGGTAGGTATAAGCAACGTGGGGAAGCCATTTTATGTTTACAGAAAATGATCAATCATTGTTAATAAGTAGCAATGCAAACATGGGAAAACGTTTGATGAAAACCCCAACACTTCAACAATACTGCCACTCTCACTCTCGGAAGGTAACTCTTCCAGCAAGGATGCAGCATGTATGATCAAATCACGTTGGCAAACGCAACAACAGATTTTAGGTTCAAATCCCATTTATGTCATATGGTGATTTACTGTCGTCAAGAAATTAAAAGCTGTTCATAGTCTCAGCAAAAAAAAAAAAAAAAAAAAAAAACAAGGCATAAACTTGCATGCCCATACAACCACTCATAAACCATCAGCATCCCCCCTTCCTATTTACTACATTGGGTTAAGGTGCATTGTCAACTGTCACGATCCTTCTTGATTGTCACAGGTTTTCTCTCATGTAATGCCTCCATCTCTTTGCTGGACACCCTCATCTCCAATAGCCTTCTTCCAGTCTCTCCCAAATCTTCAACAAACTGTCTCCTGCTTTCCTGCACCTGAACCACCATAATCTGTTCTCTTTTACCTTCTCTGCAATTGGAGATCCTTTGGATTATGCTCTGATGTCCAGATTTCTTCAGCTATACCACAGTGTGCATCCTATCACCCTCTAGTTCCTCAACTGCTCTGCCTTCACTGCCCAATTTTCTGACTATACAGTAGTACTGGTCAAACCACTGTTTTGTGCACCTGACTTCTCAACTTCTTTGGCATTCTTCTGTCACACACTACGCCTGACAACATTTGGCTGCACCCCCCCCCCAGATTCTAGATTTACCCTACTTACTCAGGCTTCCTTTCTACTCTGCCACCCTTCCTAGATACTTGAAATAGTTAACCTGTTCCACTGTTCCCTTTTATTTCAATTACCAGCTTCTTCTGATTTTCTCTATTTGCTACAATGACAAATATCTTGTCTATACTCCATTTCCTCTCACATGTCTTCAGTTTTGCATTTCATTCCCCCATCATCTACTGAAGTAATTGTTCAGAGTCTGTTTGTATTGCCACATTGTGTACATTTGAGTACCTTTATTCATCTGTCCCCTTTGACCTGTTTGCTAATGTAGTCCATGGCCAGTATGAACAGCAGTGAGCTCAGAGCTGAAACCTGATGCACACCCACTCCCACTGGGAATACCTCAGTGAGTCTAAACACTGCTTGTGCTTGTGTCATCGGGTCCCTATAAATAGCCTGCTCTAATTCCACCAATGTTTCCGGGACTTAATGGTACAGACTCAGAACTGCCTAGACTTCATAAGGCCTTGCGGTGTATAATAATGGTGGCTGTTGAAAAACCAATTACTTGAAAATAGAAATCAAAATCTAAATCAACTATACTGGAAGTAGTGAATATAGTAACAAAGCTAAAACAACTGGAATTGAGATCTTTAGAAAAGGGTAGAAGCAAACTACACAGGAAAAAAAGGGAACTGTGGGAACAATACATACAAGGGAGGAATGAGGTCTAAAAGGAGGCAGGACTTAAATGAGCTATGTGATGTTTGAGTGAGAAAGATTGGGTAGATTACAAGTGATGTATAATGCTTGCAGCTGGGAGTGTGTCAGTATGGTTTACGATGTAAAATGTTTGCGACTAAGATTGTGTTGGTGTGGTTTGCTTTCATTTATATAAATGGATGACTGCCTATGTAGTAAGGGATAGTTTAATAAAGATGTTTCTTTAAAAAAAAAAAGTTTCCAGGACTTAGAACCATCAGTAGACTGCCCAAATCAGCTTTCTTTAGAACTTACCATATGCTTTCTCCAAGTCTAGGAATGTCCAGTTGAACTCTTTCCTTATCTCTAGCTTCTTCTCAACTACCTGTCTCACTACAAACATTGGGTTGGTTGTGCTGTATCCTGATCCAAATTCAAACTGTTCATCTCCTATTATACTTTCTACTGCTCTGCATATTCGTTTACCTATCAGCCTCTCCAGCATTTTCATGTAGTATGACTGGAGTTTGATAACTTTAGACTGCCCACAGCTGTGAATGCCTCATTTAGTCCTGTACACTGGCACAGAATGTTTATTCTCCAGTCGCGTGAAATACAGCTTTCTCTCCACACCATTAAGAGTACCCTCTGGAGTTATTTCTCCCTTAAGTCATCTAACATCTTGATCATATCTAGTGTGGCCCATCTCAGCCTGCTGTTTTCTCTGACTTCATTTTCCTTAGTCACATTTTTACGATCAGCTTTTTTTCCTCTTTCATATTTAGCAGTATCTTGGGCAGTACATATTATGTGATATTTTCTTCATTCAGAAGTTGATGGAAGTACTCTTTCCAATTGTTTTTTAAATCCTGTGGGCAGGTGAGCAGGTTGTTGCTGGCATCCCTTATGAAAGGTGTCTGATGACCATCTTCTTTATCTTTCTATCTTTGTCTAGTAAGCTTTCTTTGAGCCATCTACTGAGGCACTTTTCAGACCCTGATAAGAGTGCCTCTGTTCTTTGCTAATGTGACTACTCTCTTAGCCTCTTTTTTATATAACTAGTATTCCTTCTTAGCCTGGTTTGCATTTTCTGTCTCCCACTTCTTGCTGCACTCCTTCTCTGTTTTGATAACTTCCTAGACTTCTGCATTCCATCATCCACTTCCACTGCATATCTCATTTCCATACCGGGCTCAGCCACATATCTGTTTGGAGGCACTGTCATTCTTCAACTCTATGTATTTTCTCTTCTTCCACTTCTTCCTAAGATGCTAGAGCCCTGCGTATTTCCTTCAACTAATGTAATTTTGATCCAGTCAACTTACAGGTTTTCAACCTAGTCTCTGTTGACTTGCTGTCCACAAAAGCATATGGAGCTGCCCAACTGATCCTCCACAAGGTAAAAAACCATGCCAGTCCCCCTGTATACAGCTCTCATCTGGCCAACTGTAGTATTAAGCATACGTCATTCTGTTCTGTAACCTGCTCACATGCCATCTGGTAGAACAGAAGAAGGTACAAAGCCTTCTCTCAAAAAGACTTTAAGGACTGTTTTACAGCCAAAGACTGCGGCAATTGTCTCTCTCCTCTATGTATCTTATTGTTTTGTTTTCTTTGAGGAAAATTAGGCTTAACATACATAGCATTAAGGGACCAATTACTATATATACCCCTTTTCATAGAATATCCTCCTAGTAGTATGACAAAAAGACACTCAACCTTAATAAAAACTGTACTATAAACATGGCAAATCCATATCTCACAGACTCTCACAACTATGGAATAAATTCCCCCTTTCAATTAAGCTCAGCCCATCAATTTATACCTTCAAGAAGTAACTGAGTAACTCCATGGTCACCCATAAGTTCCAACAGGGAATCCAGGGCATCAATATCCTAGATGACCAGAAGGCCTTGAGCTTGTTCACCAAAGTGAACCTATAAGTCTTCGTAGATCGGACTTCAAAGTATCTTCCATACCTAAGAACAGCACTGGAACAGCCGTAGAGGATATGTCTGACCCCAGTCCATATTGGCAAGCAAAACCTAGAAAGCAATCCTTATGGTGACAGTAATGATAACTAAGGAATGACTACAAAGCTGGTAGGTTTACCATGGCAATGTCGAAGCGGACTCAGTTGAATGATGGGATAACTGACCCACATTCATGAAAGTGACAATGTCGAATTCCGACACTGTCTAAATAAGTCTCGACTTCGACCTTGGAACGGGTTTTAACATGGGTCCAGATAGGGGAGAGATTTGTACTTCGACAATGACAGGTTTGACATTGTTGCCATTCAGCCTCCGGACTTCGTCTAAAGTGGATTGGACCAAAGCTACTTCTATGTTGTCATAGTAAACCAGTTGGTATTCTTAAAGTGACACACCACTATCTACACACACAAAAAACGAAGCAAAACACTAAAACATATTCAAAATATAATTTATATGTGTGGTAGGGGTCCCAAAAAGGGGTCTTATATATTTGGCAGGAAGCACTGGCTGGCTGCTGCACTGAGAAGTCTCAGAGATGTATCTGTATGAGACGGCAAGAAAGTACTGACTATCACTCTGGCTGCTTTTATGTTTCCTTTCAAAAGGGATTAGCCAACAGGCAGCCACAGTGACTGCGTGCAAGGGGGTTAGAGCTTTGGTAACTGGTCCAGTGCTGTATCGTTAGCAGGATACAACCCAGTTGCTACTGCAGCAGTGAGAATGCTGAACATTACTAACTATACTAAAGTTATGGCTCCCTGAAATACTTGCAGCACATGATGTACAAAAAGATAATCTGGGAAATCTGTACCTTCCTATCTGTGTACTGAAAGTAAAAATTTTGAGCTTGTTCATAAAGCTTAATTTGGCCAAAATCTTGGTTACTGTCTAATATTTAGCAGTAAGAGTAGCTGAGACAGCCTCTTCAGCTGTCAGTAAAAGATGCTGCAAACTTGTAATCTGATCCAGTCTTGGGAAGCTATGCAAATTCTAAACTTGACTTGTTTCACAATTATAAATCATACTGTTTACCCAATTACTAAGTTATGACTTGTTTAAGAATGTCTAGTTTCTCCACGCTCTTCAGCTTCTGCTTTATCCTTTCCCTTAAGGCTACTACTAATCTTCTAGTAAGAAAGATTACTGGCAAATTCTATGGATTTATTTTGATATGATATTCTCCTGGCAAGAATCATAGCCCACTGAATAAATCATCAAATCCTTGCAAAATGTTGTAAACAAGCTGATCAACTTTCTGCTTAAGACCTCTTTAACACACGCTTGTTGAAAGTATAGACTTTTGATGAGCTTTCAGAGAAAATGTCTGGAAACATTTAATGGAAGCATTCATGTTAGCTATTCATTTTAACAGCAGCACAAGACCTTCAAGTGACTCTGTCAGTGTCCTGTAAATGTTTCCCTATACCAAGCTTCTCACATGACAAGCAACCAAATATACTTGGCTGGTTCAGCTTTTGTCCTAAAGACACATCTTGGAATAAGACTTTACCGTTTTAATGTTCTCACACTTCAAGAGTATCTGAACCACAGGCTTAACTTTAAACACTAAATGCATCAGAAAGTTACACATAGACTTGCTCAAAGTGCTTTGCACCTTCAAATCTTTAAATGCAACATGGACAAAATATTACACTCATTACTAACATATGACCAAGCTCAGTGATTTTTGCAATTAACAGTATGCCTTTCAGACCAACAGTTATTCTCAATGTGCAATCCAGTGCACTCTTTTTTTTTTGCATTTTCACAGTACCCACAAACATTTTTACATTAAGTAATTTGTAAATTCTTAAACATCAGATAGCCTATAACTCTGACTACATTATTCTTCTCGTGTGTGTAGCCACACCTAAAAGATGAGGTTGTAACTTTAACTGCATTGCACTTTTTTGATGCCATCATAGATTACTCATGATTTGCTATATCATCAGTTTAATATTTACCTCATTTACATTATGTGCTTCATTCTTACCTTACTTTCAGGGATTATTTAATCTTGCACAATTTGCAATGCTATGCCATTGTATGCGTATTAGTTATCTCACTCACACCACAAGCATCCAAAGCTTTCCCCACAGTCTTCTCTAACAATTTATCTCTAACTTGAATTTCTGCTACCAGAGACAAATTAAGAATTTTGCTGTGCTATTACCCAGTCTCACAAAAAAGTGTTAGGTTTCCTATGACCCTTGTAACCTTGTGTGAAGACTGGTAAAGATGGGTGAAGGCTGCCAGCCTAGTCAGATATAATTGTGCAGATAATTCTATCATTTGTAAATGTGAAATGTTGAACTTAAAACAATGTGGCAACATTGCCATCTGCTGTAAAGAAAGCTAAGTCAAGCATTTTTTGTTGGTCCTTTGAAATTAAAATTATTTCATCACTGCCTTTCATGTTTACAAGTCGGCTCCAGTCCGCCTAGATGAAGGCTTCCTGCCTATTGTTTTAAGGCTAAAGTTAATGACCAGAATTTACATGTGGAATGTCCTTTATTCTCCAAGTGTAAAAGAATGTAAATGCAGTTTCTGTCAGCCTGGGAACATCGGGAAAGTGTAAAAGATGATGTAATGTTTTAGCAGAACTGCAGTTTCAATTTAAACAGTGAGAACCAGAGATTATTAAGCATTTTTGTCTGACTATCCAACTCACAGCACTGCCTGTTGCTCTATGTAAGTAAGTTATTTTAAAAGTGTGTTTTCTTGTAGCAAAAAGTTTTTCTGTATTATCTCTGGACTCTTGACTAGCACTGACTGTGTAGTAAAAGATATTGGCTTGTGGTTTTAATTATTTATTATTAAATATTTTAAAACCTTTTTAACTGTGGCTGGTTTGTGTAGAGATAAGTTAAGCTCTAGAGTACATTGCATATTTATAGAGTTTATTGTACAAAGCCACTCTCATAAGCCTTGACTGATTAGTCACACTTACCAATTGGATAATAAGATTGCACAGTAACAATTGGACACCCTTTGAGTAGCTGATAATTATTAGTGGGTGGTGGCAGCTGGTACTACAGTATAGTCTGGGTAAAAAAGGGGCACAGCTGGAGAACCTGTGCCAGCCTTCCCCAGAAGTGTCTGTGTGGTTGTATAAACTCTTATCTCAAAGTGTGTGTGTGTGTGTGTGTGTGTGTGTGTGTGTGTGTGTGTGTGTGTGTGTGTGTGTGTGTGTGTGTCAGCTACTTGGGCAGGGACACGAAGCACTGGTTGGACAGAGAGGGTGCTGGAGATTTTAGCTTGCCCAGTAGGCTGAGATCTGGACCCTATAGCAGTGCCAGAGTCTTATTGGGGACCTGGGGAGCAAGGGAGTGACCAGTCCCGGACTGACTGTGATCTCTGTGCTCTTAAGGGAAATTACATTTTACTGTGTGTATTTGTTATCCTTTTCTCTCATATGAGTTAGTGGTGAGGATTGAGGCTCCTTGATTGCTGGGCCAGGGCACGGGCATCACATCTTGCAAAACAAATGTCTAAATAATGTTATTTATTTTCTATCTTAAAGTAAAGTTAACATTTCGTTCTTAAGCTGCTAACTTGTTTCTCACATTCCTTTAAAGTTAAATGCAATGTGTAGGAGAAGTGCACACCACACTTTCTTTTTTTTTTTTGAGCAGTTTCACTTGGAAGTTCGGTACACTTTAAACTTCTGGATACAATACTTCCATTTTTTGACAACTTACTATGCAGTTAGAGAAACATTAGATGTCCTTACAGTCACTGCTGCAGTATTCATTACTATACAGGATTCCCTGCCATGAAGACCGTTGTCTGGCCAGTCTACCAAAGTCTACCATTGCTTTAAGGTACTCTGAATGTCAGGTACACACTCCTTGTGTAACATAGGGCATAAAGGTGACATTCAGGTGTACCATCCTCAGAACTTCTTTGTAGCTAGTCCGAACACTGTTTTTAACTGTCTGTCTGTCTGCCTCTGTTTGTTTTATGCTGTTTTATTTTCTGTTTATTGGAACACTGGTGATTTCTACTGTTTGCTGAAGTCCTCACCATTGTAGATAAGTACCCAGTTGGAGGTTTTGTTCTTTTATTCATTTTTTGTGTTGTTTGGGAGTTTAATGTCATCCAGGAAAGATAAACACCAGTGTGAGAGACAGATTCCCCATAAAGACCACCATGATAAATGCCTTTTTTGCCTAGGAGCTTCTCATGACTATATGTCTTGTTCTATTTGTCCCAAAAACCCTTTGTAGTAGGCTTTCTTCCCTTTCATTGTATCTTGAGAACTAGCGTCTTAAGCTGCTTGCTAAAGATACTATGAATGGAACTTCCTGCCCCAAGGGTCAGCCATCAGGGAAAAAAAGAAGGTGAAGAAGGTAAGACCGGATTCTTCCCCTGTCCAGCCATATATCTAGGTAGGTGTTATCTCTTTCTCAGGCTTGTCAGCTTTTTTCTGATCTTCCAGACTGAATAAATCTTCTGCTCTTTCTTTGCTAGGGACTTCCTCTCAAGTAATTTGTCATTCTATCAGACGTAGTTATGATGCAGCGGATGCCACTTCTAGGGCTGCTGCTTTTGGTTCAGTACTGAGGAGGTATTTCTGGCTTGGGCTTCAACCTTTTCCTGATGATATCAAGGCCAAGTTGCTGGATGCTCCTCTGGATATTAAACTTTTGTTTGGGGAAGCTGCTGCTGGTTTAAGCCTCTCCATGACACGGGGAAGGCCTTACAGGAGCTTAAACATGTCTGTTTCTCCTGTGCCTAAATTTCAGAGAAACTACCCTTCTAAGCCAGCCTTTGCTCGTAGGCAATCTCACCCTCCAGCTAAAGGTAAAAAGGGTAGTAAACTGGTTCCTCCTGCTAAGGCCACTCAGACTACAGGAATTCTCAAGCCTTCCTTTCCTGATAAACCAGGTGCTGACTATCCACCTGCTCCCAGCCACATTCCTCTTTCTCTTAGCCTTTCTCTTTCTATTTGGCTTCAGTCACCCAGGATTCTTGGGTTCTGTCAATCATTGATCAGGGGTACTTCATGTTGTGGAATTCCCATCCTCCTTTTATGGGCATTCTTCAGCCTCCTTGGGAACAACTTTGTTTTTCCCCAGAGGTTCTTCGAGATCTGTCACCTCAGGGTACTGTTCAAGAGGTGCTTGTGTCCAAAAGGGGCATGTTTTTTTTTCCAGAATGTTTCTAGTGCCCAGAAAAGAAGGCACTTGCAGACCGATTCTAGATCTCTCTCATCTAAACACCTTTCTGAAGGTGCCTTCCTTTCAGATGTTGTCCCTTCAGACCCTTTTTCCTTTCTTGCTACCTCAGGCCTTTCTGGCGTCTCTGGATTTTAATGATGCATATCTCCATATTCTGATCCATCCTCTTTTCAGAAGGTTTTTGCTTTTCTTTGTTGTTTCCTGGCATTTTCAGTTCTGTGCACTGCCCTTTAGTCTTTCTACTGCCCCAAGAGTGTTCACCAAATGCCTCACTTCTGCGATTGCTTTTTGCAGGCTTCAAGGGACCCAAATATTTCCTTACTTGGATGACCTGCTGATTCAGGCATCCTCTCCAGAGGTCCTTTTGCAAAATCTTTGTTTTATCATTTCTCTTCAAAGTCTGGGGTTCACGATAAACTTCAAAAAAGTCTTCCCTGACTCCTTCTCAGGATCATGTCTTTATGGGCTGCAGGATTCAGACGGTGCCAATGCTGGCATCCTTGCCTCCTCGAAAGGCCTTAACTCTCACGTTTTACTTTCAAACTCCTCTTCCCCTGGCCTCCATTACAGCCAGGGAGTTTCTCAGAGCTCTGGGGTTCATGGCTTCCACCATTCTGATGCTTCCTCTGGCCAAACTTCACATGAGGAAGTTCCAGTGGTTTCTGAAGTCAGTGTGGCTTCAACATGCGCATCCTCTAGACTTTACTGTTTTTCTTCTCCCTTGTCTCAAGAAGGAAATTCTGTGGGGGATTCAGCAGCTGTCTCTGAATCCGGGGCTCCCTTTTTATCCTCCTCTTCCCTCTCAGGATCTGTTCACAGATGCTCCAGATGTGGGATGGAGAGCAACATTTGGCTCCCTGAAGGCTCAGAAAGTGTGGTCGCCTCATCAGCAGATGCACCACATCAACGTCAAAGAGATGAGAGCTCTTATACTGGCTCTTCAGGCCTTTCATCCTCTTTTCTCTCCAGGGCCTCTCAAGGTATTCACGGACAATACCACAGTTATGTGGTACATCAACAAATAGGGGGGAACAAGCTCTTACATCTTCGCCAGCTGGACTTCTGGTATGGGATCTGGCTGTCAAGTATCAAGTGACTCTTCAGGCAGTTTATATTCCTTCAGATAAGAACAGTGTGGCAGACACACTGAGCAGATCATTCACTCAGTCTCAATGGAAACTTCACAGGGATGCGTTTCTGGACATTGTTTACCAGTGGGGTACTCTTCAAGTAGATCTCTTTGCCTCCCCTCTGAAGAGATAACTTGCTCTGTTTTGTGCCAGAGTCCCAGGTCCTCCGGTATGGAAGGTGGATGCTCTCTCATTTTCTTGGAAGGGAATGTTTCTTTATGCATTCCCTCCCCCTTCCTCTCATTCCAAGAGTCCTGTTCAAGATTCAACAGTATGCCCCCAAATCAGACTCTTGGAAGGCTTTTGTAAGCCGTGGCGCTAAGTTTTAATAAATTTGTTTATCCCTGTTCAGTAGCCTTTTGGTAGTTACTTTTATATTTGCTCTTCTTGGTGTGGTTTGCAGCTCCCAAAATCTTGTTGGGGTCTCCCTTTTGGCCGCAACAGCGCTGGTTCCCTCTACTTCTGCATCTAGCTACGGGCAATCATCACAAGTTCCCTTACAGGGTGGATCTACTCACACAAGACAAGGAATCTGTCATCCATCTCCACCTGCCCACGCTTCAACTGATACTGTAGGTGATAGGGTTTTGATCCCTCATAGACACCTTTTTGCTGCAGGAGGTCAAGAAACATACTACTAGGAAATCCTATTTATCTAAATAGAAAAAGTTTTCTATTTGGTGTCTTTCTCATGAACTGGACCCACTTACTGTGGATGTTCCTTTGATTCTCTCTCATTTGTGCGAGTTGCTCAGTGCTGGTTTAGCCTATTCTATTAAGGCTCACTTATCAGCTCTTTCTTCTTGTCTGCCTTTAACTCCCCCATTAGTTTCTAGATTTGAGGCTAAGCAAGTTCTTAAAGGCGTCCTTAACCTCCCAGGAAGCCTGTTCCTCCTCCCTGGGATCTTAATTTTGTTCTGGAGAAACTCACTCAGGCTCCTTTTGAGCCTGTTTAAGCTTCCTTGCAACATTGTTCTTGGAAGACAGTTCTTTTGGTGGCTCTTACTTCTGCCAGATGGGTGTCTGAGTTGCAAGCCCTTATGTCTTGTCCAACTTTTTTGATAGTTCATGAGGACAGGGTGTCCTTGCGTACTAATCTTTCTTTTATGCCCAAGGTGGTTAATGAGTTGTCACTTATATTCAGTCTTTTCATTTGCCTACTTTTTTCCCTCTCCGAAAGCTGACAGTGAGAGGATGCTGCATACCGTAGACATGCACTGACAACTCAGATTTTACTTGGATAAGACTAAAGCTATCAGAAAATCTGATCAGTTGTTTGTTTCCTTTCATCCTAGGTATTTAGGATTGGCTGTTTCTAAGCAAACTATTTCTACTTGGATTTCAAAGGTTATTTCATTTTGTTACACTTTTCACTGCAAGAGCCTTCCTTCTTCTGTAAAGGCTCATTCTATACAGCTGTGGCTTCTTCTGGTGCTTTTTTAAGAGTTCAGACACTCATTTTATTCTTGAAGCAGCTAGCTGGACGTCTGTGCATACCTTTACCAAACATTACAAATTGGAGGGTATCTCCAGAGCTAAAGCTGTTTTTGCTAATGCCATTCTTCATGGCTTCTTAGAAGCCTCTACTGCTGCTTCCTCCTCCCAAGTTTCTTCTTGAACTTTGACACTCTCCAATATAGTAATGAATACTGCAGCTGTGAATGTAAGGACATAGCACAGTTGTGTAAAATCTTACCATAATGGTAGACGTCCTTGCTTTTACCACTGCAGTATTCACTCCCTCCCTCCATCCCCTAGCCCTTTCCTTCCTATATGTGCAGGTGCTCTTTGGTTTTCCTTGGAGTGCTGTTCCTACTGGGGCAATCAGTTCTGAGGATGGTACGTCTGAATGTAACCTTTATGCCCTACGCTACATGAATAGTGTGTAGGTGAAGTTCAGCGTACCTTAAAGCAATGGTAGTCTTTGGTAGATTGGTCAGACGGTGGGCTTCACGGTAGGGAATCCCATATAGTAATGAATATTGTGGTGGTGAAGGCAAAGACATCTACAGTTATGGTAAGATTTTACACAACTGTACTTTTTTGCACAGGAATCTTTGTTTAAACAATGCAATTTAAGCTTTGTAAGTAAACTTACCATAACAGTACACATTTAAATGATCACTCCTGCACTTATCTTAGCTATATGGGTCACAATCTGCCAAGAATATAACAGGCGGCCAGATTCTAAAGCTTCAGGGCACGTTCCATGCACCCAAACTGTCCAGCAGCTCAAGTTGAGCTGACTAAAAGACAAGTTTGGGTATGTATCCCTTCAAAGCTTTTCTGCCAGCAGAAAGAGGGAGGCTGAGATCTGAAAGGTCTATGCTAGGAACAACAAAACATAAATGTCCACACCCTGGCATAAACAAACACCAAAAAACAAGAGGGGTGGAGGAATGGAGCAACTACTGCAGGAATAATTATTCGAACATCTACTGACATGGTAAGTCTACTTACACAAATGTGCCAAGTTCATCATATTGACCACTGTTACAGTAGCCTTAGCTATATGGGTAGATTACCACAGCTTACAACATTTGGGAAGTGGAAGGAGAATAGTCCTAGCAGAGCCTGATCTGAAACTAGAAAACAAATCAAGTCTGTAGTGCTTTGTAAAAGTACATACAGAAGTCCAAGTTGCTGCTTCCAGAATACTTCTAGAATCCAACCATTTCCAAAAAGCCACAGAAGACGCCAAGGCCCTGGTATAGTGGGTCTTGACCATGCCTAGAATAACTTTGTTATAGTGAAAATAGCAAAAGGTAATAGCCTGAGACAACCATTTGGAAATAGTCTGTTTTGATTCACTTTGCCCCTTCTTACCTTCACAAGAAATGAACTGATCCAAATACCTGAAAGATTTTGTTCTGTCAGGACAGTACCCGAGTTGTCCATGAACATGTAAGGTAGGTAGTATCTTTTCTACCTCAATTTTATTCATAGGAAGTTACTAGGCTAATGGCCCTATGGCCCTTATAAGCATAGCCAAGTTATACCCTTATTTCCACAATCAGCACCTATTGCCCCTGTACAAGAGGGACACAGGTGTAAGCCCCGGGCTGAATTTACGGTTAACCATCTTATCTTCCAGAGTGCGTTTGAAGAGGGCTGATGAGGTGCTCTGTTTGACATGAAGCGGTAGTCTGTTCCAAAGGTATGGTAACCTCTGGGAGACAAATCTGTCCCTCCAGCAGGTTCTACTAATATTACATACCAGGTTAAGGTCTTTATAGCGAGTAACCAATGTACTATTTGACTTGTGAATATGCAACATTCCAATAAAGCAGGGTCAGAGATTGCCTTATATGCAAGGAAGAGATCACCTCTGCGTAATCTGTATGAAACAGAATAAAGTGACAGTGATTTCAGACAATCCACATAGGACAGATGCTGAAGACCTTGAATTTTGCTTGTGAGGAACCTTTGTGGTCTCTCCAACTGCTGCAGGTGATTGGAAAGGTGCATACCAAACAGAGCATTGTACTCAATTACTGTTTTGATGATGGAAGAGTACAGGGAGATTATAACTTTTTTTCTGGAGGCAATACCCTTACTTATGAGATGAGCAATATAAAAATGCCATTCTTACCACTGTGGAGATAGCAGCCCTACCTCTGACCACCCTATCAACCTGTACCCAGGTCTCTCACCATTAAGTGCGTACTTAAGGTGTTGTTATTGATGTGGTAGTTAGCAGGAACATCACCCTTACAGAAAAGGATAACAATACATTTTCTTTGTACTGAGTTTAAGGCCATGATTTTGGCACCAATCATTTGTTTGTGTAAGACCCTCTTGTAGGACGCGGACATCATTTGCAGATTCTATGACCACTCCCAGTTTGCAATCATCAGCATAATTTGCAGCCACAGACCTTTAGTTTTTGCTTGTACTTTGGAGAAATAGATTCCAAGCAGTAGAGGTTCCAGGACTGACCCCTGTGGAACACCACTGGGTACAGGTATGCTGTTGGAGGTGGATTCCACTATTTTGACTATATGGGTTCTATCAGTGGGCCAGTTAATGACCCATCTAATGATATAAGGATTAATACCTAGCTGGGTGAGTTTCAGTGATGCCTGAGTGGGGAATAGTGTCAAATGCCTTGGCTAAGTCTAGGTAGGCTATATGCACAGATTTCCTCTCGTCCAGGGCCTTGGTGACCGTTTTGAAGAAGTCCACCAGGTTTAACAGGCATGATCTCCCTTTGGCAAAAATAAACTGAGTAGGGTCAAGTGCTTGGAGATTACCTAAATTGTTGTTAAGGTCCATGATGATTCACTCCATGGCCTTGTAGATAAGGCTAGTCAGGCTAAATAGGTCTACAAGCACCACCTTTGTACAAAGGAATAATGGAGGACATTTTCCATTCAGCTGGGATGAAGCCAGTGCTTAGAGTATGACTGAAAAAAGTATCCAAAGGTGCTGATAATTCTTGTTGGAGCCCATGTAGGATGCAGCCTGGGATGTTATCAGGTCCCACAGATGCTGTGTTTTTGGCCTTAGAGAGGGTGTTTACGACAGGTTCTTTAGAGATACAAGGTAGGGGACAGACGGTAGGGATGTCATGGGGTATGTGTGGTGGGGATGGTGGAGTGAAGTTTTCACAGAACCTGTCAGCCAACAGGCTAGCTATTTCCACAGGCTCAGTACATGTAGTATCATTAACAGTTCAGTACAAATCTGGGCCTTTCCTTTTAGGTTATGGATGTAACTAAAGAACACCTTATGGTTGTCTTTAGCTTCCTCAAATAATTTGGATTCATAGTTTGCTTTGCAGGACTTCACACAAAGTTTTATTTGCTTATTTAAGCTGAGGAGGGAGTGTTTCCAGTTTAGGGCTCACTCCTCTTACTCTTATATAGCAATTTATTTCTCTTATTGCAAAGCCCGTTAATGGCAGTTGCCCACCAGGCAGGTTTGCTGTTACTTGAGGAGCTTGTTTTGGTCCTACCAGTTACGGCCATGTCAATACAGTTATACAGGTGTTTGTATAAAGCACTGGTGTACAACTCAGCATAGCTGCCAGTTCCATCAGGGGTGGGAGGTGCAGTGAAGCTATTTATACCATCCTGTAAGGGATTATAATCTGTTTTGGAGAAGTTTTTAGTTTAGTTACTGCTAGGGGGTGGGGCTCAGGTGTGACAGTTACTTCAAATAAGACTGATTTGTGGTTATATATCACCAGGGAAGACCTCACAGTGGGGGTGCTACAGTGGTCCCCCCATATTGGTAAGCACCAGATCCAGGATGTTGGCACCCCTTGTGGGGGTGTCAACCAGCTGGTCCAGGGCATTGGAGTTAAAGTCAAGGAACCCTTGGGCAAGTGGGTTGGAGCACGAGTAATTTACCCAGTCAATGGAAAGGTAGTTAAAGTCACCCAAAACCATGGTATTCAGATGTATCTTGATAGATTCCAGAAAATCCAAACAGGAAGAGTGGGTGTCCTGACTCATGGAGGGGTTCCTGTAGCTGGCAATGACTTGAATAGGCGTCCAACAGTTAATTGCACCTGTAGTGTCTCCAAGGAATCATACTGTTTAACCAATCTGGAGGTGTATTTCTCTTTAATAAATATTGATACACCGCCTCCTTTAGATTTTACGCCTTCAGTCTGTGGTCTGAATATGTGGAAGGAGGTGTAACCCAGTATGGCTAGGGTGCTCTCCACAGCCTTGAACTAGTCGCACAAAAGTCTGCATCTTTCAGGGTGAGGACTGCTTTCAGTGAGTGCAGTTTCATGTTAAGACTCTTCGTTTAGCAGCATAACCTTGTGGTTGTTTTTACATCAGAAATTTTGTCCTTGAGACACTGCCTAAAAAGGCACTATGGTGGTGGCGAGAGCCTTAGCAAGTAGCCGAAATCCCAGGGATGACAGATGAAGACTATCTCTGGCAAAGCATCGAGGTCTGTCAATCATGTCATCCCAGGCTGACACATACTGGATGCCCTTAGAATAATACCAGAAACTAAGCCAATTATCGAAGTCAACCATTTTCTTTTTGTATTGAGGTATCATCCTAGGTGAAGGTAAAATGCTACTTAAGGCTAGGGACATACCTGTCTGAGATACACACTCCGGGAGCTCAGTCATGTCTCTCTCTTCATATAAACCAGAGAGGTACATCTCAAATCATTCCCACCAACATGGACTATGACAAGGGTCATAACTTTTAGTTATGTACTTACCATAATTTTAGATGTATGGGATCCATCTCGCCTACATTCTGTACAGATGGGTTCGGAGCCGATCCTCGGCTCCGACTCGGCACGCTATACTATAGCATGAAGTCTCTTATTGGCTGAGCCTCCTCATATCCCAGGATGCCCCATTACTGCTTCCCCAGATCTTGTTTGTCCGCACACACACATAGACTGTTATAAGATTGCCAGGTGTTTCAAGAGAGGAAAAAACAGTTGTATTCGGATTGTTCGGTCTCTTCTGGCCTCCAAGGCAGGGGGAAGGATGGTGGGTTATTAGGAATGTAGGCGAGATGGATCCCATACATCTAAAGTTATGGTAAGTACATAACTAAAAGATGTAATGTGATCCTATCTCGCCTACATTCTGTACAGATGGGACAGCGTCCCTAGCACCTAATTCCTGGGTGGCTCATTGGAAAACAGTCCGGAGAACTGTGGAACCGAAGGAAGCTCGGCCCCTGGATGCCACATCCAATTTGTAGTGAGAAATAAAGGTATGAAGAGAAGACCACGTAGCAGCTGCACAGATGTCACTAATAGAGAGCTTGGAATGAAAAGCCGCCGAAGTGGACATAGCCCTGGTAGAATGAGCTTTCACAGGAATAGTAAGCTCTTTATTTGAAATGCGATAAATATGACTGATACAGTCTCTGATCCACTTGGCAATAGTGACTTTCGTGACGGCTTTGCCCAATTTATTGTCCGAAAAAGACACAAAAAGTTGATCTGATTTTCGTGATTGTTGTGTCCTATCCAAATAGAAACGTAATTGTCTGTGCACATCTAAGGTGTGAAATGTATACTCAGCCATGTCTGTATACTTAGGGAAAAAAACTGGTAGTTCCAGGGATTGTTGCAAGCAAAATTTAGAACAAACCTTTGGTATAAAGGATGGATTTGGTCTTAGAGAAACTCTATCCTTGTGAAATATTAGGTATGGTGGATTGATACATAAGGCTTGAAGTTCTGAAACTCTCCTGGCTGATGTGATAGCAACTAGAAGGGCAGTCTTCCAAGAAAGAAATTTCAAGTCACAGGTAGCAGCCGGGTCAAAGGGGGGTGCTGTTAATGCTCCTAACACTACGTTAAGGTCCCACGGTGGTGCAGGATGCGATATAGGTGGCCTAAGAAGCCAAGCTCCTTTGATAAAGGCTTTGCACAACTTATTGCTCATTAAGGGTGGTTCGACGTCCTCATGAAAATTGGAAATAGCCGCCAATTGAACTTTGATGGTGGACACCGAACAACCCTGGTTGAACAGGGAGGTTAAAAATTTCAGAACCTCTGACACAGAAGCTGTCATAGGGTCTAATCCTCTAAGTTGAGCCCAAATAGCAAACCTCTTCCACTTACTGCTATACATCTTTTTTGTAGAAGACTTGTGGGCCGATGACAAAATATGCATAACCTCAGGGTCGAAAGAATGGCTCCTGACTATGGTCGGAAGAGGAGTAGCCAAGCTGCTAGCTTGAATGAATGGAGGGACTGATGGAGCTGTCCTGACTGATGTATCAGAAGGTCCGGAACTTGGTCCAGGAACCAGGGACCGTCCAATGCATACTTGCGAAGAAAGGGGAACCATACTTGACGAGGCCAGTATGGGGCAATAAGAATCATTTTGCTTCCCAAACGAATCGCCTTCTGAACCACCTTGGGAATAAGGGGAACAGGAGGAAAGGCGTATAGCAGACCCGGAGGCCAGGCTTGGACTAGAGCATCCTTGGGGGTCTCCCCCGGAACTGGAATGAGAGAGAAGAACTGCTGGCATTTTGCATTGAGGGGAGTTGCAAAAAGATCGCAACATGGGATTCCCCATCTCATGAAAATCTGTGTTACCACCTTGTGATTCAAGGACCATTCGTGTGGGGAGAGAATAGTCCTGCTCAGTCTGTCGGCTATCACATTGGATGTTCCCGGAATGTGTGTTGCCACTAGAAAGCATTTGGTAGCAATCGCCCAATCCCATACCTTCATGGCCTCTCTGCAAAGGGGGTAGGATCTGGTCCCTCCTTGCTTGTTCAAGTACCAGACTACCGACATGTTGTCGGACTGAATGGCAATCGTCCCCTGGGGGAGGTGGTCGTGTAGTGCTTGCAACGTTAGAAGCACCGCCCTCATTTCCAGGATACTGATGTGGAGAAGATTCTCGTCGGAGTGCCACGTGCCTTGGACCGACCTGTCCAGATAATGTCCCCCCCACCCTGTCTGGGAGGCGTCTGTAGTCAACGTGGCTGAGGGGGATGGGGGGACGAAGGGTCGCCCCTGATACAGGTTGAAGGAATGAAGCCACCAACGAAGATCCTGTTTGCACGTCTCTGTTACCAATATATGGTGACTGAGGGGGGGGGGGTCTTGATAAGACCATTGGGCTAAGAGGAGCCACTGAAGTATCCTCATATGTAACCTTGCAAATGGAACGAGAAGAATGGTGGCTGACATGGAACCCAACAGCTGCAGAACCATTCTGGCTGGAGCTCGACGTCTGAGGAGTAACGCCCGCACCTGAGACTGCAATGTTGCTATCCTTTCCGCAGGAAGATAGACTCGCATCTGCCTTGAGTCTATTTCTGCACCAGTAAACAGAATACGCTGTGATGGCAGCAATACGGATTTTGTCCAATTGAAGGTGATGCCTAAGGAGCTGCCTAGGGAGATAGTGGCTGCTAGAGTTCTTAAGAGTAGATGCCTTGAGGTGGCAGTTAGGAGCCAGTCGTCTAAGTATGGAAACACCTGGAATCCTAGACTCCTCAGGTGAGCAGTCACCACTGCCAAACATTTGGTGAACACCCTGGGGGCTGTGGTGAGACCAAATGGCAGTGCACGGAACTGGAAATGACTGTCCCCTAGGCTGAAGCGCAAGTGTCGCCTCGACGCCTGATTTACCAGAATGTGATAATAGGCATCCTTGAGATCTATGGAGCACATCCAAACACCTTTCTCCAGAAGTGGGAGAATGGTTTGCAAGGTGACCATCCGGAATTTGGACTTTTTCACTGATCGGTTTAATTTGCTGAGATCCAAAATGGGTCTCAAGTTCCCGGTCTTTTTTGGTACCAAAAAGAATCTCGAGTAAGTCCCTGATCCGGTCTGATCTGCGGGGACAGGTTGGATGACTCCTTTTTGAAGCAGCTTTGAAATTTCTATGGCTGCCATATCCCGTTGACTGGGTGGCGGGTCCGGGATTCTTTGGGACGGTGGGGGGGATTGAGAGAAGGGAATGGTGTAACCTCCGGCGATGATTCGGAGCACCCATTGGTCCTGGGTGATACTTTCCCAGGCCTTTAGATGCCTCGAAAAACGACCCCCGACTGGCTCCGGAGCTGCACAGTCGGGCACTCCTTCACGGATGCTGGAAGGAGGAGGAGCCACGAAAGGACTCGCGGTCTCCAGTGTTGCGGGGGCCTCCGCCGCCTCTGGGACGGCGTCTCCCTGAAAAATTTCCCCTTCCTCTGCCTCTAGAAGGGGAATCGCTCTGCTGCGATGAGTAAGACTTTTGAGACTTACGGAACCACATTTTCCCCCCTCTTCGAGCCTTGGGATAAGGTCTGAAGGGAGTGGAAAACCGGGCCCCTACGGCAGTTAAAGTCTTGCCCTCCTGCTTGCAGCGAGTCAAAGTGTCCTTTACCTTGGGTCCAAAAAGGGAGGACCCATCGAAGGGGGCGTCGGCAAAGGAAGACTTAAAGGCCTCCGCAAAATGACACAGACGTAGCCAGGCTTGTCTCCGTTGAGCAACACCTGTGCCCGCCGCTCTGCTCACTCCCTTGGCTGCATACGAAATGAGCCTCATGGACGAGTTGGATAGGGAGGATAGGGTAGCCAACTGGGAGTTAACAGTCTGGGCCAACTGCTCAGGTAAGCTACCAGAGAGGGTATCTGAAAGCTCCTTGACCAGATCCCTCTGCAGTCTCGTAAAATGCGTCAGGTAATTCAGAGACCTTAATGTAAAGGTTGCTGAAGCAAGGGTACGCTTTCCGTACCGATCCATGCTCCTAGACTCCTTATTAGGAGGATGGACGGACGTTGAAGCCTCTGCCACATCTTGTTGGGTAGCAGATGCCACCATCAAGGCATCTACAGCCACACCTTTGGTAAGAAAGTCCTTATCCGGGGGTGCCGAAAGGAATTTATTGGGTCGAGCTGGCACCGGTTCAACAGAATCCGGATGTTCCCACGCCCTTCGCGAGATCAAATCCAGGAGCTCATTGAAGGGCGGAGACACCCAGGAGGCGGAGGGTTGAGCCCCGAAGGCCTTGAGGAACACTGACTCCTCAGCAGAAGGGGGTTTGGACTGCCAGTCGCCTCGTTGTTTAAGGATATCCAAGATGTCCGCAAAGGATACATCATCAGAGGACGACTTGGGGGACCCCTCCGCATCATCGAGGTCGGTATCCGAGGTGAGAGACTCATCAGGGGAGTCGATGTGCTTCCTCTTGCACTGTTTTTTCCTAGGAGGTTCCTCCGAAGATGCTTCGGAGGGACCTCCAGGAAGAAGGGAACCCCCGATGGGGGTAACCTCAGGCCCCAGGGCTCCGCTGTCATGAGACCAGGGGACTGCAAAGGAACTAGTCTCCGTGCCAAGGGAAGGTGGTGGTGAGGAGGTAGAAGTGGCCAGAGAAGATTTGGCCAAGGCACTCCTCATGGCCGTGAAGGCGGGACCCCCAGAGTCCTGGGAAGGATCAACCCCCAAGGCCACAACAGCAGACGGAACTCCCGCCGCCGACGCACCGAGATGGAGGCTAGGAACCGAAAGGATCGGTCCCGAAGCGTCACCCCCGGGGCCGACAGAGGAGGTCCGTGTACCAAACACCGACCGGAAGGGCGGGGTTGGAGTTAGGGTCGGAGCCGACCCTGCAACTTCCACTGGTTCCACCAACACCGACTCCAACGGTGCCGAAGCTGTTGGAGGAGGAACAAAGATGGCAGGGTGGGAAATCGGCTCCGGAGCCGATTGGGCTGGAGCCGAGACCAACTTTTGAAAGACCGGAGACTGAAAAAGCCTTTGAAGCACCCTGTCTACATCCGAATCGGACATCCTCGACGACCGAGAAGAGACCGACCGGGTCCGAGTTGACTTCTCCGCCGGCTCCGAAAGACTGGGGGACCGGCTCCGAATGGACTCGAGTATCGGCGCCGAGGGAGGTTCCACCACTACTGCAATTTCCCTCGGAGCCAATGTGGACTTCAGCACCGAAGGGGAAGAGTCTGAGCGGGCAACCTTCATCGGCTCCGAAGGCAGTGGAGCCGATGAAGGTGACTCTCCTCTCGACGCCCGAACTCTCGGCTCCGAAGTCAGAGGAGTCGAGGCTGGAGACATCGAGGCAGACCGTTCCGCCCTCGGCTCCGAAGTCCGTGGAGCCGACGGAGAAGCCTGCCTAGACTTTTTTGCTGTCGGATCCGACGGGCTGGTCGGAGCCGAAGATTTTTTCTTCCCCGACGGGGAAGAAGAAGAAGATAGGGCTTCCTCAAAAGAAGGGGTAATAAGCCCTTTCAAAATCAACTTGTTTTTCCTCTCTTGGAGCACGCGAGAGGAAAAAGCGTGGCAAACGCTACAGGATTCCTGTAAGTGCTTCGGCCCCAAACAGTACACACAAAGCAAATGGTCGTCCGTAATGGACATTTTGTAAGAGCATTTTGAACATTTTTTGAATCCAGATGGCCTATGTTCTTTTGACATGGCTATCTACTCCCAGTAAACTTTAAAGAAAGAGAAACTTCAATACAGACTAAAAAAGAAACAGGTAGACTAAAGGCAATGTCCCTCTAAGTAAAACGGGAACACTTGCCACCAAGAAAAATATAATTTACCACAAGTTCAAACAAATAGAACACGCACAATAAGTAGCTGTTAGGCAGCCCTAACTAGAGCGCGAGGGCTAGGCAAAGGCCCCTCTAACTTAAACGGGATCCTTTACCGTTGACAAACACACTATTTTACCACAAACTTTGAGAAAAAAACAGTCGCACCACAATAAGTAGCTGTTAGAACAGCTTTTGGGTAATTTTGACAAAATTTCTGACAGAAATTTAAAATACTAGAGGCACTTAGCTCAGCCAAGTCCGAGACCACGTCTATGCTGTAGAAGCGGCAAACGAGATCTGGGGAAGCAGTAGTGGGGCATCCTGGGATATAAGGAGGCTCAGCCAATAAGAGACTTCGTGCTATAGTATAGCGTGCCGAGTCGGAGCCGAGGATCGGCTCCGAACCCATCTGTACAGAATGTAGGCGAGATAGGATCACATTACATCAGTACATATTGTTGAGAGACTTGCGTGCATGTGTGATATGGCGTATCCTGGCACCTGACAGACAGCTGACAGTCACCTTTTCCTTATCCAGCCATGTTCAAAAAAGAAAAGAGGGAGGCAGATAATTTGGCTTACAGTAAACTCTGATACCACTTTAAGCATAAAAGAACGATTAATTCTCAAAGAAACCCCCGTCGCTGTGGAAAATTTGAGAGGTTTGACTCATCATTAAGAGTTTGCAACTTGGATACTCTTCTTGCACAGATCAGAGCAATCAGAAAAGTCTTCCATGTCAAGAACCTCAAGTCAACCGTATAAGCTGGTTCAAATGGGGCAATTTAGCTTCTCTAACAAAAGTTAAGATCTCAGGAAGGAGCCACCAGTTTTCTTGGAGGTCTCTTATTCAAAACTCCTTTCAAAAATATTTTGTCATCAGAATGCATTGGGAGAGGAGGATGCATGGGCACACATCCTGAAATGACTGATAAATGCAACAAGATGGAAGAATAAGAAGGGCCAAAGGATAGTAACTGACACAAATATTGTAAGGTCAGAGAAACTAGCCTTGATTTGCTGCTGGTTATGTAGTTGGCACCAACTAGAAAACCTTTTCCATTTCCTAATATATGTTTTTCTAGTAACATACTTTCTTGCCTCCATTAGCACCTGCTGCACATCCTCAGTAAAAAGGTGCCTACAGGTAATTAAGACCCTGTCATCCAGTCAGCTGACGTTGACTGGGGATTGTATGTATCAAACACCTGGTTTTATGTGAGTAGATCAATTCTTTGAGGAAGCTTATGGTAACTGTCCCTGGCCATATCAGATAGAATGGAGAACCATTGATGCCTGGGCCAGAAGGGAGTTGTTACAATGATCTTGGAGGATTCCTTCTGAATATTCAAATGAATGCCGGATATCAATGTAAAAGGTGTAAAAACATACAGGAACATTCCTATTCAAAGAAAATAAAATACATCTGTCTTCCAAGCCTTCTTGTATAGCGTCCTAAAGCAGAATTTTTTCAGCTGATTGTTATGTGTAAAGGCAATGAGGTCAATTTGAGGAGCTCATCACAGCTGGATCTAGTTTCCAGTTTCCATTCTTAAGAGTCTGCTTTTGTCCTGCTCAGCTTGTCTGTCACACAATTTTTCTTGTAGTGTGAGAATATGTTGTAAAACTATATTCCAGGCTAGCAAAGCTAGTCTGCAAAGACCTTGTTCCCCCATTGCTTATGTACCAAATGGGATTGTCTGTAACAACCTGAAAAGGTCCAGGTGACCAAAGATGATTCAGGGAGTTTAGTGCCCTGATCAGAGCAAGCATTTCTTTTCTATTTATGTGCTTGCATCTGTCCTTGGTGTCCCAAACACCCTGCACATTTATCCCTCTTGACACCGATTCCCAAGCAAAATCCAAAGCCCCCGTGTTGACTGACTGCTTTGGAGTGGGGGAGGAGACCTGGATTTAGGGGAAATTTGTTGCTTCCCCAAAGTGATTTCTCCTCTGAGAAACTCCAGAACTGGGATTTGAAAAGATAATGCGTTTTGGTGCTTGGACCAAAGAGACTTCAGATACCATTGCAATTGCATCTTTCTTATGTGGGGTTGTGACAGGGGTATTAAGAGAATCACAGATGCCATGAAACCCAAACTCTTGAGTATTCCCTTTCTGAGACTGAAGTCTGAATGGAAAATCCTAGAAATAGATCTAGGTATATATCTATTTTTTTTCCGTGAAAGAAAAGATCTTTGAATTGGGATGTCTAGCAGACACCCCAGGAACACTATGTGAATAAGTCAAGAAAGAATTTGAATGTTCTCTTGAAATCCCAGCTTGTGTAAGAGATCTCTCACCCAAGTGAGAGAACTGGAACTTTGAAAACAACCCTGCAAAGATAAACCCCATTAAGCTGTTTACTTAACAGATTAGGCCATGGCTACATCGTGGCTCCCAGAAAACAACAAAGTGTAAAGACTAACATCTTTTTGTGGATGACTTAAAACTGTATAGTTCATCAGATGAGTAACTGAAAGCACAACTACAACTGTTCAAAACCTTCTCAGATTATATAAGAATGTCATTTGTACTGATAAATGTGCAAAAGCAACCTTTAAAATAGCAAAGCTGCAACACAAAGAAAATATCAGTCTGGGACAGGAATGTGACATAAAAGAACTTGAGGAAGAGGGAGTATAAAAATATTTGGAAACTGATGAAGGATCAACAATAAAACATGAACAAATGTGAATAAAACTTAGTAAGGAATATTTTAGAAGACTAAATTTAATACTGAAAACAGCCCTGACATCTGGGAACAAGTCCAAGCTATAAACCAATTTGTTCTTCCTGTTCTAACATACAGTTTTGGAGTAACTGACTGGCTCAAAAGGTATTTGATCGGTTGGACAGGAAAACAGTAAAAATGCTGCATGCTTATCTAACTATTATAAAAATCAGCGTATACCAAAATTATATATTCCCCATTCTGAAGGAGGTATGGGCCTCCCCAAAGTTGATTAAACGTATAGATATGATTTGTAAGAATGTATATATATCTGCTTAACTCACAAGATTCAAACATACTGAAAGTTTTAAAACATGCGGAGAACAACTCTAAGATGAATTCCCTGCTTAGTTTACTAGAAGCATTTTGATGTCAACTGGGAATGTAAATCAAACCAGAAATAGATAAAAATCAGGCAGCAAATGAATGTGCCAAAAACAAGGTGAAGGATCAGATGAGAAGGCAAGAAATGTGGAAAATGCATAAATATAGCTGCAAGTACATAAAACTCCCGAAAAACCTTATGTCCACCAGGCGCTAATGCAGGAATGGTTAAGGAAAGGTGAATTTAAGTAAAAAAATGAAAGGTTAATATTGGCGGCCCAGGATAGTGAACTACATACACATTGGTTTACAAAGTCCACTGAACATGACAGAGATACAGATACATGCAGGTTTTGTAAAACAGAATTGGAAACGTTGCACATCTTGTTGTTGGGTGTGATACACTAATGGCAGTAGGCCTGTATACTGAAAGGCATAATAATGTGGCAAGACTGTTGCACTGGGAATTGTGCAAACTTTATAATACTGAAATAGCTGAGAAGCACTGGAAACATGAGCCACAAAGCATTACAGAAAATGATGAAGTTTATATCACATGGGATCAGGTCTATATTATATAATCCAAGAGGCATTACAGCGAATGCCTCTTCACCAACCCCTAAAGAGTGAACTGCCAATTATGTGAACGGCCAAATCAGTGATTTCTTTTCCTAAGGAAAAAAATCACTGATCCAGCCAGAAACGAAACATCACTAAGAACACCTTAAAGTGGGGGGCTTTGCCTCCATAGGTTCATAGGTTGGTACTAGGCTATCGGCCCTAAGGCCTATACAAGCCTAGCCATAACAATTCCCTGGATATTTCTTCCCACAATACTTCTCTGGACCTCTGTCTAGCAGGGCGACTGACATGATCCCGGGATGAATTTCCTATCTCCCATCCAATCATCAAGGTTCCTTTTGAAGACGGCCAATGAGGCACTCTGCTTGACATGTATGGGCAGTCTATTCCAGAGTATGGGGAGTCTCTGGGTCAGGAACCTATCCCTCCAGCATGTTTTGTTCATTGTGATGACAAGGTTTAGATCCCTGGAGCGTGTGGCTCTGAGAGATTGGGATTTCTTTAAGTGGAGCATGTCCAACAGCTCAGGGTTTGACATGGCCTTGTATGTTAAGTAGAGATCTCCTCTAAATAGACGATATGCCACAGAGTATAGCTGGAGTTTTTTTTAGACGGTCAGCATATGGCACCTGCTTTAGGCCTGTGATTCTTTTAGTGAGGTATTTCTGTGGCCTTTCCAGCTGTTGCAGACGTCTTGTGAGGTACATACCAAACGGGGCATTATACTCTATAATGGGTCTAATGAGGGATGAGTACAGTGGGACAATGACCTCCTTTTGTCTGGATGAAAAGCCCTTCGTGATGAGGTGTGCCACATAGAAGGATTTCCTGACTGTTTTGGCGATGTGGTTATCGAAAGTGAGACCACTGTCCACCGGTGTCCCTAAGTCTCTCATCATACTTTCAATGTTTAGTGTACTGCCACCTATGTGGTAATTCATGGGTACATGTTTTTTTCCAAAGGGGATAACTATACATTTCTTGGCATTAAGCTTGAGCCCATGGCTCTGGCACCAGGCATCTGTTTCTGTAAGGCCCTTTTGTAGAATATCCACATCATTTGGGGATTCAATAATGGCTCCCAGTTTGCAGTCATCTGCAAACTTTGTTAGCCAGAGTCCCTTAGTGTTGGCCTGTACTTCAGAGAAGTAGATGCCAAACAAGAGTGGTCCCAGGACTGAACCCTGAGATACTCCACTCATCACTTTTCTGGAGCTGGATTTGGAGTTGGCTACTTTTACAGTCTAGGTTCTGTCAGTAAGCCAGTTGGCAACCCATCGAGTGATGCAGGGATTTATGCCCAGCTTAGTAAGTTTATCTATGATTCCAGAGTGGGGGGTGGTGTCGAATGCCTTGGCGAGGTCCAGATAGGTTGTGTGGACCACCTTACCCTCATCCACAGCTCTGGAGACTGATTCGAAGAAGTTAATCAAATTCAGGAGACAAGATCGGCCCTTCACAAACCCAAACTGGGTGGGGTCCAGTGTTTGAAGGTTGCCAATGTCTTTGTTTATAAGTTCCAAGATAATGCATTCCATGCCCTTGCAGATCAGGCTTGTCAGACTGATGGGACGGTAGTTCCCGGGATCCAAAGCGGATCCCTCCTTGTGGAGTGGGATAACTGTAGCTATGCGCCACTCAGTGGGCACGAAGCCTGAGGCGAGGCTATGATTAAACATGACACTTAGGTGAGGTGCCAGTTCATTTTGTAGTACACAGCCTGGGATGTCATCTGGTCCCATGGATGCTGTATTCTTAGCTTTGGAAAGTGCGGTTTCTACTTGTGTGGTCATGATTACTGGAATTTGGCAATCTTTTGGTACTGAGATGGGCCCTTTAGGGGGGTGAAGTTGGCACTAAATCGATCTGCCAGGATATTGGCAATATCCTTGGGATCAGTATATTTAATGCCATTCTGTTGTAGCTCAGAGCAGATCAGAGCATTGCCATTTAGATTCTTGACATAACTATAAAATGCCTTGTGGTTGTCTTTGGAATCTTTGGCAATTTTATTTTCGTAACTAGCTTTTGAGGATTTTATGAGGGATCTCAGCTTCTTACTGAGGCTGGTGAGGAAGTTTTTTGCATCCTGGGATTTTCCTCTTTTCTGCAACAGTTTCTTCCTTCTGTTGTATAGTTTGTTTATAGCAGGGGACCACCAGATTGGCTTCCTTTTTTTGGAGAAGAGCATCTTGGTTCTAATTGGGATGGCATGATTCATGCACGAGTGGATGTGCTCGTACAGTGCCTTAGTGTAGGATTCTGCAGTCGAACTTTCAGTTCCTATCTGCATGGGTGTCGTGAAGTTTGTCACTTCTGACTTCAGTAGCAGTTGGCTTTGGAGAAGTTTTTTTAAGGAGGTTTCCTTACTGGGGGGTGGGGGTGGGATGTGGATGTCAAGGGTGAGTTGCTTATGGTCAAACCTGAACAATGAGGGGGTGACCACTGGTGTGGAGCATCTATCTCCCATGTTGGTAATGACAAGGTCTAGGATATTGGAGCCCCTGGTGGGACAATGGATTAGTTGATCCAGGGCGTTGGAATTTATGAATTCCAAGAACCGTTAGGAAAAGGAGTTAGTACCAAAGTAGTTTTCCCAGTTAATGGCAGGGTAGTTGAAATCATCCAGTATTGGTGTTTGGTTATATCTTAACATTTTCCAGTATGTTTAGAAAGGTGTAGTGAGAATCTTGGGGCATGGTGGGGGATCTGTAGCAAGCTACAATTTGGATTGCAGTCTTACCTAGTGTTAGTTGCACCTGAAGAATTTCAGATGCATTGTGTTGGGCAACTAGCCTAGAGGTGTGAATATCCTTGGTGAATACGGACACTCCTCCACCTTTAGTGTTTTGGTCTTGGTTTTGTGGACGAAAATTGTGGTAAGAGTTGTAGCCTGGTATTGCAGGGGTGCTCTCTGGAGCCTTGAACCAGGTCTCAGTTACTGCACAGATATCGATGTTCTTCATTTTTAGGAGTGCCTCGAGAGAGTGCATTTTGAGGTTTAGACTTCTAGCATTGAGTAGAATTACCTTCAGATTTTGCATGCTTGTATCTGTTACAGTGGTGGTTTTATCCTTTGAACCTTGCCTAAAAAAAGGCACTATAGGGGTGGCAAGAGCTTTAGCCAGTAACCTGAATCCCAGGGGTGACAGGTGCAGACCATCTCTGGCAAAGCATCATGGTTTGTCGATCATGTCTCCCCAGGCAGACAGATACTGGATCCCCTTTAAATGACACCAGAAGCTTAGCCAATTGTTGAAGTCAATCATTTTGTCCTTATACTGTGGTATCATTCTGGGCAAAGGCAGGATGCTACTCAGGGCTAGGGTCATACCTGCCTGGGCCACATGATCCAAGAGCTCTTCCACATGATCCAAGAGCTCTTCCATGTCTCTTTTCATGTAGTCCAGGGAGGTACGTCTCAAGTTATTCACTCCAGTATGGACAATGACAAGAGTCGTATTTGTACTTGTTGTGGAGTGACTTGAGTGCATGCGTTATGTGGCAGATCCTGGCACCTGACAGGCAGCTGACTAATTTTCTCCTTGTTCAGCCTGGTGTGTGGGACATCAGCGTGCCTGACTATAGAGTCACCTATGACTAAAGTGTTGGGTACATTGTCTTGCCTTAGGGGCTGTTGTTGGGTGGCACACTGGTGTTGTGAGCTATGTGTCACTCTGGTTGTGACCAGTGTTTGTTTGCGTTTCAGCTTCGGAGGTCCTTGTTGCTTGGGCAGGTTAATGTTAAGGGCCTCCACATATGTGGGTTTAGTGTTGCTATGCATGGGTGTTGATGGTGTGGGTTTTGAAGGGCTATGAGTTGCTTGAGGTGTAGTGCAGGTGTTAACCTTCTCCTCTTGATTGTCTAGCACAATCTTGGCTGGAGAGAGCTTTGCTTCCAGTTTGGCTACGTAAGTGCATCTCTCGCAGGTTGTAGTGTTGGGTGGTAGGAGGAGAGGATTGTCTGTGTACATGAGGCAGTTGCCGCATTGCCCCAGTATGCCCAAATTCACCAGGTGGACAGGAGAAATCACCGGAAGCTGACCCTTGGACATGCCTGTTTAGGTGCTTTTATTTGTAAAGTTTAAGAGCTGTTTTCCCTTACCTTTGCAAGGAACGTTGCAATTACAGGCTGTTTAGTGCCTATGATTCATTTCTCCTTATTGACAAGGAGAGTTGGCTTTGCCCCCCACACCCCCTAACTAAAAATACCAACTCCGAGATCGCACTACAGTGGGGAAAGGGGCAAATTCACACTGATGGCAAAGCTGATTTGGCCGTTCGCGTAACTGCCGCTTCGCTCTTTAAGGGTCGATGAAGTTGCATTAGCTGTAATGCCTTTTCGATTAGATAATATAGACCCTGTGGGATCACCCATTAACAACAGTCCAAAATACAGATGCAAAAAATAAATAAATAAATAAAAAACATATAGTAGTTCATGAAAAAAACAAAAGTAGCTTTGATCACTGAATGTGAAAGAACGATACCCAAACAGTTTCAACAGTAGAAGGAGCAATGGGTCACATAAAAATAATTTACAGTCATATTTAGATGTATTACCAATACAAGCAACTCCGTATGAACTGCAGAAAGATTGGATTCTGGGCACAACACTAAACTCATGAACTTAATCATACACTGACTTAGGAATGGAGTCCATTCCAATCATGGTATTACAAACCCAAAAGATTCTGGGAAATTAAACCAAGATTATATAGGAATGAATGGGGCATGCCTTCGTTGAAGGTTGTGCATCAGGGCTGGTAACCTGGTACGTAAAAATCCACTACCAATCATTAGCAGACCAGAGTTCGGCTGTGGCGACCCCTAACCGGGAAAAGCCGAAAGACACAAAATATAGGAATGAGAGATGTACTAATTAGTTATCTTAGACAATAGCTGATGCATGGAACAGAAAACCAAATTATATTAAAGCAAGCACAAGTTTAGACATTTTTAAGAACAACTTGGACACTTACTGTGAGAAGGACTACTTTGGTATACTGGCAGGCTAGAAGGGCATTATTGCCATTGTCTGAAATATTTGTATGCACGTATGTATGCATGTATGTATGCATTTATGATATGCTTTCCTGACACTGGATCACAGTTTCATAGCTATTTATTAGGCATGCAGTCAAAATGACCATCGAATACCCTAGGCAAAGCAACCCAAAATACTTGCATGTATATCAGCAACCAAATAAATCAGCCAAATGTATTAGCTTCTCTGGTCAAAGAGGGTCATACTACATACTCCAAAACTGAATGTGCAACCTAACCAATCGTCCAAACTAGAATTAAAGGTAACTAAGGAGCTGCTTTTTTAGATATACAAGGGGAGTTTATTCCACAAGTAAGGGATTTGTTGAGTAAGATACCTATCGTGCAAGTAGGTCCTACTTATGTGATGATGCAGACGGAGATCTTTGGTTACACATATTTGTGCTACTATCAGTTTTGTTGTGGTGAATGAAATCTATTAGGACAGTGTCTTTCATAGCACAGAAGGCATAGCAACACTTACAAACGCAGGAACTTTTTTGATACTGAGAATAGCAAGAGGTCTTTCACTCTATCCAGGTAGCTTTCCTTACTTGAAATATTTTGGCCTTTCAAATTAGCTGAGGTGTTTGGAAAAATACATAATGGATGACTGCCCAAATGATAGATGACTAAAGAGGAATCTGGCTTTAAAGGATATTCCCTTGGAAATTAATATGGCACAGCAGAATGATTTCCTGACTGTGGTTGCTAGTGAAAAGACTGCTTGTTATCAGGGAAGTCCCTAAATCTCTGATGAAAACAAAGGTTTTAAGTGCGGTGTTATTTATACATTACAAATAAGAATGGTCTTGTTTCACTGAAATATATCTGGAAGACTGCATTTAACAGTATTTTAAAAGGAGGAACAGCATCAGCATCTTGAAAGAAAGCTGTAGTGTCTGTACTGCCTAAAGACCCTTCAGATACAGCTTCATATAGACCAGATTCAATTTTGAACCATAATTACCAAGTGTTTGTCTATACTAATTAAGAGAATTGCTTATTTGTTGGCAAATCTGTTACAAATAGATCAATGTAGTTTTATAGAAGAGAAGCAAACATTTACCAAAATTAATAGGGAATGATGACCCAGGGGGAAGCAGAGCACAAGAAGACACTGCTACTACTACTGGCTAGCGCTGATGCACAGAATGCATTTTATAGAGTCAGTTAGGATTTTATGAGTAGGGCAATGGTATTATTTGAATTCCCTGACAAAATAATGGGATTAAGAAGATATATGAAGAGTCAGCAGCAAGAATTAGGGTGGGAGAGCTCCACTCTGACAAGCTGTGTTTGAAAAGGAATGTCCTCTTTCTTACCCGTTTCCACTTAGAGCCACGACAAACAAAATAAGGGATTCACAAATTCAAAGATATAAATGATATGGTAATACAAAATAGCAGTACTTTCAATTATAAATATTTTGTACTTGTAAAACCAGAAAATTATATTTTTGACAGTTTAATTTTTTTCAGGATATAAAATAAATGAAGATAAAGCTGAGGCTATAGTGGTAAACTATATTATCAGGCATGAACTGTTTTAGAAATGCCCACATTTAAGAAAACATAAGGTGAAATATTTAGGCCTAGAATTCTAACTGTGGCAACTAAGGCTATAGGATATATGGGAAGAGACCAAACAAAACATAACAAAAAATATATCTATATATGTGAGAAGCTGGAAGCTCTTGACTGTGGGATACAGACAGTAAAAGACAAGCCATGAAAATGTTTCTAGTCCCTTTAATATTATATACAGGACAAGCATATTATCAATCAGAGGAGGGGCTGTAGAACACAGAAAGCACCAACAGAAAATTGGGGGAAAAGAGAGCAAGAGTTAAGTGGAATAAGGTGTTTCTCCCTACAGAACAATGTGGTTTAGGATCATCAGATTTGAAGGACTTTACAATTAAGGCTTAGATATATATATATATATATATACACACACACACAATTACATTTATATATATATATATATATATATATATATGTATATATATATATATATATATATATATATATATATATATATATATATATATATATTAATACACACACACACACACACACACACAGTGCAATAGTAAAGTTTTTGCCCCCTTCCTGATTTCTTATTTTTTCTGCATGTTTGTCACACTTCAGTGTTTCAGATCATAAAACAAATATACGTTTTAGACAAAGATAATCAAAGTAAACACAAAATGCAGTTTTTAAGTGATGATTTTATTTATGAAGTAAAAAGAAACTATCCAAACCTACATGGCCCATGTGAAAAAGTAATTGCTCCTTAAACCTAATAACTGGTTGTGCCACCCTTAACATCAACAACTGCAATCAAGCGTTTGCGATAACTGGCAATGAGTCTTTCACTTTGCTGTTGAGGAATTTTGGCCCACTCTTATTTGTAGAATTGTTTTAATGCAGCCATGTTGGGAGGGTTTCCGGGCATGAACCGCCTTTGTAAGGTCATGCCACCGCATCTTAATTGGATTCAAGTCCAGACTTTGACTAGGCCACTCCAAAACCTCATTTTTTTAAGCCATTCATAGGTGGACTTGATGTGTTTTGGATCATTGTCCTGCTGCAGAACTCAAAGTGCACTTCAGCTTGAAGTCACGAACTGATGGCTGGACATTCTCCTTCAGGATTTTTTGGTAGACAGCAGAATTCATGGTTCCATCAATCACAGCAAGTCGTCCAGGTCCAGAAGCAGCAAAGCAGCCCCAGGCCATCACACTACCACCACGTTTGACTGTTGGCATGATATGATTTTCCTGAAATGCTGTTACTTTTACGCCAGATGTAATGGGACACACACCTCCCAAAAAGTTCATCTTTTGTTTCGTCAGTCCACAGAATATTTTCCCAAAAGTCTTGGGGATCATCAAGATGTTTTTTGGCAAAAGTGAGACGAGCCTTTATGTTCTTTTTGGTCAGCAGTGGTTTTTGCCTTGGAACTCTGCCATGCATGCCATTTTTTGCTAGTCTCTTTCTTATGGTTGAGTCATGAACACTGACCTTAACTGAGGCAAGTGAGGCCTACAGTTCTTTAGATGTTGTTCTGGGTTCTTTTGTGACCTCTTAGATGAGTCGTTGCTGCGCTCTTGGGGTAATTTTTGTAGGCCGGACACTCCTGGGAAGGTTCACCACTGTTCCATGTTTTCTCCATTTGTGGCTAATGGCTCTCACTGTGGTTCGCTGTAGTCCCAAAGCTTTAGAAATGTCTTTGTAACCTTTTCCAGACTGATAGATGTCAATTACTTTGTTTCTCATTTGTTTCGGAATTTCTTTAGATTGCAGCATGATGTCTTTCTTTTTGGGATATTTTGGCCTACTTCGCTTTGTTTGACAGGTTCTATTTAAGTGATCTCTTGATTAAACAGGTCTGGCAGTAATCAGACCTGGGTGTGGCTAGTGAAATTGAGCTCAGCTTTCCCAAAAATGTGATTAACCACAGTTATTTCATGATTTAACAAGGGGGGCAATTACTTCTTCACATAGGACCATGTAGGTTTGGATAGTTTTTTTTCCTTAATAAATAAAATCATCACTTAAAAATGCATTTTGTGTTTACATGGGTTATCTCTGTCTAATATTTAAATTTGTTTGATGATCTGAAACATTTAAGTGTGACAAACATGCTAAGAAATAAAAAATCAGGAAGGGGGCAAATACTTTTTCATTGCACTGTATACGTGTGTGTGTGTGTGTGTGTGTGTGTGTGTGTGTGTGTGTGTGTGTGTGTGTGTGTGTGTGTGTGTGTGTGTGTGTGTGTGTGTCACAGCAGAAGATTACAAATCAAAATACAATGAAAGGATGGGGAAATGCCAAGTGAAATACCATCTCTGGTTGAGTTTTTAGTTGGGTCTAGAAAAAAGCGTGCTGTTAAAAAAGGGATGATTAGTATGGCATATAAAATAATACATAGCTATAAGAATCAGTCAAAAGAGGTTAGAAAAGACAGGGTACTGAGAATGGAAATGCAGAATGCAAATAGACAGTGGGAGGACATTTGTATGGCACCCAAGTATGCAACAAAGTCTAGAAGGGTTTAGGATTTTTTCATGGAAATGTTTGAATAGATACCTTTACACACCAAGCAGATTTCAGAGAATTTCTTCTCAGGTAGACAGCAAATGCTGTAGCTATGATGGCAAAGAGAGGGGTAACTAGGAACATTTTTTTTTTGGGGGGGGGGTGTAATAAGTTGGCAGATTTAAAAATTTCCTACAACGTACGTTGTCAAAAAAAATGTCAGGGGAACAAATTACTGTAACTAAATAATTCATCTTTAGAGCTGGGATATAGAAACCAAATAGCCCAGACGTAGTCAGGCCTTAGTTTAATGCTACTGGTTGTCAAAAAAGCAATTACAAGAAAACAGAAAACCAGATCTAAACAAACCACAACTGAAGTACTGAATGCTGTAAAGGAGATTAAAGAACTGGAGGTGAGATCCTTAGAAAAGGGAAGGAGCAAGCTAAATAGAAATAGATGGTATTTATGGTAATAATACATACACAATGTTCAGGAAGAGTGACTTCTCATGGAAGGCAGGTCTACAACAATTTATATAATGAAGTGAATGGCAATTATTAACATATATGTATAATGCATGAAAATAAAAAGAATGTTTGCAATGGTTTGCTTTCTATTACTGTATGTATATGTACCTGTATCATTACTCAATATATGTGACTTTAATAAAGGCACTTAAAAAATAGAAAAGCCTTGCTTCTACAGAAACAGCGTATATACACACAGACACACACACAGACATAGTCTGAGCCCACGGTTAGCACATCAGGCATTGGTCTGAGCCATCCTTTGCTGGAATACTAGAAAATCAATGGAAAAGTTAACCATAATGCCCAGCTTGCAGTCATCAGCAAACTTGATCAGCTAAAGGACTTTCAAATCTGTCTTCATATCACAAAAGTATATGCCAAATAGTAGGGGTCTCAAGACTCAGCCACGTGGATCATCAATAATGACATTCTTTCTTGGGGAAGCAGTACTACCAACCCTAACTTTATGGGTTCCATCTGTAATGTAGTTGGTTGTCCATTGTGTTTCATAGGGGTTAAAGTTTAGTTGGGTAAGCTTGGTGATAACAGGGTATTATGTCAAAGGTCTCTGTTAGGTTCAGGTAGGCAGTGTGGAAAGATTGATTCTTGTCAAAGGCTTTATTAACGTTTTTAAAGAAGGCAATGAGATGCAGAAGCCAATATCTGACCTTCACAAACCCAATCTGAGTAGCGTCAAAGGACTAAAGATCACTTAATACTTTGTTTATAACATCAACTATGATACATTCCACAGCTTTACATATACTAATGAAACCTAATGACTATAGTTCCCAAGGTCTGTCTGTGGTGGGGCTGGCCTTATAAAATGGCACCAGTACGGCAGCACTCCAAACTTATGATACATAACCAGGGGAAAAGCTAAGGGTATATAGGTTTAGAAGAGGCTGAGCAAAGCTATGTTTATCATTTACTAAGAGACAAGTGATGTTGAGGTCCATGAAAATAGTATTTTATGTTTTAGATAATGGTACCAACATAACCCAAGTTAGAGAAACTTTGTTTGGGGATTTTGATGGGAGTAAGGAGGAGTCATTGGGGCTGAGTGAATGGGATGGGATGTAATTAGAACTGAACTTGTCAGCTAAGGTTTCCAGAGTCAGTGGTACCATTAGATAACAGTTCAGAGCAACACTTTTTACTTCTTTCATGTTATAAAAAAGTGTACTTGCGTATTATCGCAACCACATTTTGAGGAGCCATAATTCGCAATGTCATCGCCAAATACCATGCTTTCCTTTTTCCCCTGAAAACCCAAGTGTTCAAAAAGAAAAAAAAGCTAAGAAAGTAAGAAAATATGTTTAACTGCAGAATGCTTACAAACCAAAGAAACTGGTACTCAAGGGCATTTCAGAGCAGCCGTAATTAGCGATATCTTCGGAACAAGTGAACGTTTGCCTTAACAGAAATGTAATGAAGGCTAGCCCATTTTAAAAGGAGACAGTTATCACTCCCAGGGTGACTGCAGTGCATGCGATAATATGCAAGTACCATATCGCCAAGTACCACACTTTCTTTTTTCCCCTGAAAACCCAAGTGTTGAAAAAGAAATTAAAATGTAATGCACTAAGAAAACATATTCGGGTGCATAATGCATTCAAAAGTTGTAACTCAGCACATCTCTCATCCCAGAAAAGTATAAGACAAATCGCTTGTGTCGCAGCAGGCAGGACTTCACTTTAGCCCAAGAAATAACTGCCTGCACTCACCCTGGGAATGGGAACTGTCTCCTTTTAAAATGGGCTATCCTGCATAACATTTGTGTCAAGGCAAACTTGTTGCAAGTACGTGCATAATGGCAGTCTTCAAGAAATAGTTGAAAGCAGTAAAGGTTGACAACTGTAATTTTGCATACTTGTAAGTTTATGGCATCCGACTCACCAAGGAGGCAACAGCACACACCCACTTTCCCCAGCACAGTTAACAGATTACATTATTTAGTTGTGCAGCCTAAGCTGACTTTAGCAGCTGATCAGCACAGTTCTGAATAAGGTGTACAAGTACAGTCCCCGGCAACGGCCCAACTGAAGCATTTGACAGACACTGCAAGGGACCATCCATATGAAAGCCAAAAAATATATATATATATATGTACATCTGCACTTATGCATTATTGCATAATCTTTCCAACCAAGAGCAGATGCCTTTATAACAAAATGAAGCAAATGACCATGACATGAAGAATGCTTACAGGTTTGTGATGTGGTTGTGATAATACGCAAGTACCTAAAAAAGCTTTATGATAATCTTTAGAGTAAGTGACAACTTTAAGTTCACAGCTAGCCTTACTTTCTTTAATGAAATGCTTGCATTCTTGCTGAGAAAGTTTAGTTTTTCTGTGAAGGAGAAGATTTAAAATATATACTTAGTCTTTTTCTTTTGGTATACAGTTTGAGTCAAAATTCCAACATGAGGGCTTGTTTTGAACTTCCCATTATACTTACGAAGGAAGGGGCCTCTGTACAGCTGTTCAGACATGAATACAGAATTACACGTGCATACATACATACTGACAGTTTGTAAAGCAGATTTGCAATAGGGATCATCATATTGGGGGGCAAGCTTAATAACTTCTCCAAATTCATGGTGAGCAATAAAATGCTGGCCTGAACAGTCCTTGAATTTAATTATGTTCATAGGAGAAGTGGAAGCAGTGGCAAGTGAGAAGATAACTGCACTGTGATCAGATTTAATCAAGGGGAAAAATGAGGCATGGAGGGGAGCAAAATGGTTATTTGAAGTATTTGAAGAATGAGGTAAGGAAGATCTGTGCCTATAGTGGAAAGGGCTTTGTTGAAGTGTATTAACCCCCTCCCCACCAGCCTGTTTTGTGCATGAATGGGTGTGGCCAACGTGACTGACAAGCTAGAAGCCGGTGAAGCGATATCCTAATGATGCATGATTGACACAGAATGCAGATTTCCTAGTGACATCATGCAGACATTACTTCCTGAGCAGTCCAGCAATACAAGTTACATTAATGAAAGTAATTTTGTGTATTATGGGCGGCCAAACACATGGGTTTTAATTCACAAAGAGATTGGAATTACAAGATCTGAGGTTGTAAATCTTTGTTCATTCATTACAAATAGGACCTCGGTTCCATCTTCGGAACCGATATGGCCGTTTCCAAGCTCGGGCCAGCCAAAAACTCTCAGCTAAGACCTACCCATAATGCCCCTCTCCTAATTACTCCAGATCTCGTTTGCCGCGTTCCTAGTCAGACGTGCTAGCCATCCCTCTCAAAGCTAAGTAGAAAATTGCTATTTTTAAGACAGGTTTTTCTTCAAAATTGTTTACTTTTCAGTCAAGTTAGCCTTTTCTCACTGTCGCTTATAACCTAGTTCTATTCCCTACCCTTTTCCTTGGTAATCTAAATTTTGCCATTTTTGGTACTGTCCCTCTCTTCTGCCTTTGACAGGCCCTTCCTTACCACTTGTGGTATTTTTTAGGTACCATCTCTGGTATTCTCTCCCTTATTTTGTTTTTTCTATAGGATAGCCTTCTTGCCTTATTATGTCAGACAAAGCTAAGTTTGGGTTTAAACAGTGTGACAAGTGTGGACGGAAGATGCCTAACTCGGATACACATGCTTATTGTGTCTACTGTTTGGGCGTGGATCATATTAGAGCTGACTGTGATATTTGTGCTAGTTTTAATAATTGTACACTAGCAGAATGTAAAAATAAACTTATCTTAAAAGGTTTACTCAAGACACCTTTTTCAGAGGCTCTGTCTGGGTCAGAGGTCTCATCCCCTCCAAAGACCAAAAAACATAAGGAAAAACGGATTACTCAAGACACCTTTTTCAGAGGATCTATCTGGGTCGGAGGTCTCACCCCCTCTAAAGACCAAAAAAACATAACAAACTGAGTCACTTGGTTCCTGCATCTTCATCAGTTACGGAACTGAGTCAGCTCCGTGCTTCACTGGCGCCCTCAGCGCAGACCTCTTCGGCATCAGGCTCTGTGTCTTCTCCCTCGGTGCCGTCCTTATCACCCCTATTTCGGTTCCAACCTCGGCGCCACTGACTTCGGTGCTGTCCATGGATCCAACATCGGCTCCGATGACTGTACCTGCTTCAGCACCATCCCCAGCCACGATGCCGACAGTTTTTCCGGCTCCAAAACTCAAATACCTGCCAAGGACAAGATACTTCCACTCAGGTGCATACTGTCTCAGTTCCGAAAACAGTGTTTTCCCTGTCGGCACCGTCCAACCTTGCTGCATCGGCTCCGGTGGAACCGATGTTCTCCTGAAGCAGTGCTTGGACCGTCCGTACCTTGGTACCTAGACTGGCTCCTATTTTCTTGCTGGCGCCATCTATGTCCACAGCTCCGACAGCTTCCAGTTCTCTCAGAGCTCCTCACCTGGAGGTGGGCTCCTCACAGCGAGGTGTGACCCCTGGTTCTGAAGTTGTCCCTCCCGATTCTGGACTCCCATCCCTCCTCAGGTCGGCCTGCAGTACAGGTAGAGGATTCACAGTCAGCACCAATGACATCAGTATCAGAACCCTCCCCTAGCATGAACCTCTCCCAACCCTCTATTTCGGGACCCCGGGCATGGTTGTCACAAGAACTCTCTTTGAAGTGAATCCCTTCTCCGAAGTCCTCCTCAGAAGATCCCACTGGGGAGCCACCCCGTAAGAAACAGTGCAAGAAGAAGCACCTTAATTCACTGGAGGAATCTATCACCGAAGACACTGATCGTGGGGACCTTTCCCCTCATCACAGTCTCCCCTAGACGACATCTCATTCGGAGACATTCTCGAAATCCTCAAGCAATGGGGAGACTGGAAGTCCTATAACCCTTCTTCTGAGGAATCGGTGTTCCTGCAGGCCTTCCATGCCCAGCCATCTACTTCCTGGGTGACTCCACTGGCAGATTACCTTGTTAAACTCATTGTACAGCATGCCTGGAAGGCCCCATACAACGTAGAACTTGTCCCTCGGAGGTCAGACAAAAATTTTATCCACACCTGAAGACCAGCCCCACTGGTCCTAGCAGTTGACAGTTGATTCTATGGTCATCGTGGTGGCGGCCACCAAGAGGGAACTGGCAGAAGATAGTTCCACCATCCATCCTCCAAACAGTGAGCCCCAGACCATGGACAGACTAGGGAATTGGACCTATGCTTCAGGGCCATTCGGTCGCTGAACTATCTGGCACACTTTACTCGCCTCCAAAGAGACCAAAAAAACATAAGAACAAACTGAGTCACTTGGTTCCTGCATCTTCGTCAGTTACGGAACCGAGTCAGCTCCGTGCTTCACTGGCACCCTCAGCGCAGACCTCTTCGGCATCAGGCTCTGTGTCTTCTCCCTCGGTGCCGTCCTTATCACCCCTATTTCGGTTCCAACCTCGGCGCCACTGACTTCGGTGCTCTTTGGTGGGGTACTGCCTGATGAGGTGTGTGATACTGTCGCCTCGCAGCTAGCTACCCTTGAATCCATCTCGAACTCCTCGATGCATTTGATATCTCATTCCACCGAGGAGGCAGCTTGAGCTGCCGCATCAGGCGTTGTCATGAGACGTAATGCTTGGATGTGGTTGTGTGAATTCGCAGACCCCTTTAAATCTTCCTTCGTCAATGCACCTATCTACGAATCTGCACTTTTTGGACCCAAAGTATGAGAGACACTTACACGTAGTGAGAAAGACTGAAAGACCTTGTCTGTTGTGGGCATACACCTTTCCAACCCCCAGAGGTCCTACTCCAGAAACCAGAAGGGAGGAAAAATGTGGTTCAAGAAATCCCAAAGGACCTTTTTGTGACACTCGTGGTGAACAATACCCCAGGGCAGAGGGAGCAACTCATATGGAAGACGTCCCTTTCAGGGTAGAGAGGGTCCGCGTAACCAGGGTACTAGAGATTCTGTCTCCAGCAGACCCTACCAGCACTCCTGAGCAGCGGCCCGATTGCTTTCCTCTGGAAGCAGTCAGTGGTCGTTTTTCTCTGCATCTACCAGCCTGGCATCTTATTACTACAGATGTTTGGGTGCAGACAAGAATATCCAGGGGCTACCAAATACCATTCGATTTAACTCCCAGACCCGTCAAACGAATCCCCGATGTACCACCCAATTAGAGGGAATTAGCAGCCTTAGAAATAGAAAAGCTGCTAAGGAAACGAGTCATCTAACCAGTACCACCAGTCCAGGCAGGATCCAGGTTTTACTTGAGGTTCTTTTTAGTGCCAAAAAAGACAGAGGACTGGAGACCAATCCTGGATCTCAGTCTATTGAACAAATTTATCAAACCTTAAAAATTCTGGATGGTCACGATACAGTCCATTCTTCCCTTCCTAGCGAGGGATAACTGGATGTGCTCTATAGACTTTCCAGGACGCATACTACCATATAAAGATGGATCACTGCTCCCGGCTGGGAGCCAATCACTCCCAGTTCAGGGCACTGCCATTCAGTCTCTCGACAGCCCCTCGAGTGTTCACCAAATGTATGGCAGTTGTGGTAGCTCATCTTCGACTACAAGGATTTTAGGTGTTTCCCTATCTAGATGATTGGCTCCTTACCGCCCCGACCAGGAATCTTCTTACACTCAAGGTCTCGCTCTCCACTTGGGGATTACAATCAACAAGGACAAATCTCAATGTCTCCAATGAAGACACTGGAATTCAATGGAGCAGTCTTCGACACAACATCCTGTCAAACCTTCTCTCCCCCCTCACAGGCTTTCGAAAATAACACACCAACTCCAAGACCTTCTTCCTCAGACCTATGTACCAGCACAACTTGTACTGCAACTCTTAGGCTCCATTGGTACCACTGGCAAGACTGCACATAAGAATGCTACAGTGACTGCTTTCCACACAATGGTCGTTGCTAATTTACCCACTCGACCACGATACGTCTTTCAAACCATTGCAAGGAAGAAATGTTATGGTGGATGAACCCACAAATGAATCTTTGGTGTCAACCATTCTGTCTTCCCCAGCCCATGGCCATGGTGACCACAGACGCTTCCATGTTAGGGTGGGGGGTGGCATTTCCAGGGAAAGACTTCCAAGGCACCTGATCCCCCATGGAGGCCAATTTGCACATAAATGTCCTGGAACTAAGAACAGTTCTCTTAGCATTGCAAGTGTTCCATGCATCCCTACCCTTTGGGACCATTGCAATTCAGTCAGACAACATGTCAGTCATCTGGTATATTAACAAGAAAGGCATAACCAGGTCTTAACCCCTGTGTCAGGAAGTCATGAGGATTTGGCACTGGGCGATAGGTACCACCGCTTCCTTATAGCAACACACATTCCCAGGAGTTCCAACCTTATTGCGGACAATTTGAGCAGGAACATCCTAATGCCTCATGAGTGGTCCCTCAACCCTGTAACTGTGGATTGGATCTTTCAACACTGGGGCAAGCCTTGTTGCGACCGGTTTGCTTCCTCCCTAAACTACAAATGCAGAAGCTACTTTGCCCTGATCCCCCCTCAGGGGGAACCACTGAGGGATGCCCTAATGCACGATTGGCCACCAGGTCTTCTGTATGCCTTTCCCCTGTTTCCCCTCATTCCAAAATTTCTCCAGAAAGCTCAGAGGTTGAGAAGCAAAGTGATCCTCATTATCCCCTACTGGCCCCGTCAAGTCTGCTTCCTGTTTCTATAGCCTCATCTGATTCACAGTCCGTGGACCCTGGATCATTCCCAAGACCTGTTATCTCATCCTCAGGGACTGATTCATCCAAACCTGCACAGTCTCAAGCTCACAGCTTGGTTCCTTCACTTCCAATGACTGCCAGGCTGCCTGACATCCCATCTCCTGTTAGTGAAATTCTTCTGGCTTCACACAAACCTTCCACTAGGAAAGTTTATTCTAGTAAATGGACTAAGTTCTCTATTTGGGCCAAAGTTCAGAACTTAGACCCTTTTTCTATGCCTATTCAAAAGATCCTACAATACCCGACTACTCTTTTGCATGCAGGAGCCTCAGTTTCGACGATCACTGTACATTTAGCAGCTATCGTCATTTTTCATAATGGTCTTGATAATTCTTCAATTATGTCACACCGCCTATGCAAGACCTTTCTGAAAGGAGTATTACGTGTTAAACCTCCAGTCAAGCCTCCTTTAGAACCCCGGGACTTGACTTTGGTGCTTCAGTCTCTCACAGGTTCTCCTTTCGAGCCTTTTGATTCATGTGATTTGAAATTTTTGTCATGAAAAACCGTACGTCACTTACCTCAGCGGGAAGAGTATCTGAGCTGCAGGCTTTGAGTGTCAAGAGTCCTTACTTGATCTTCCACACGGATAAGATGTCCCTTAGTACTGACCCTTCTTTCTTGCCCAAGGTCATTTCTGGCTTTTCCATTAACCAGTCTATTGGCCTGCCGATTTTCTTCTCTCAGGATTCTAACAGAGGGGAGTACCTTTTGCACACCCTTGATGTGCATGGGAAGCTTTGTTGTTATTTGGACAGGACTAAATCTTTCAGGAAAACAGATGAATTGTTTGTGGCCTCTGCAGGAACCAGATTGGGTAAACCTGTTTCCAAAGTGACTTTATCCTCCTGGCTTAGAAACATCATTACCTTTATCTACCAACAGAATAAGCTACCCTTATCATCCAGAATAAAGGCTCATTCTACCAGATCTATGGCTACTTCTATAGCATTTCATTCCAGAGCCTCTATGGATGATATCTGCACAGCAGCCACTTGGGCAAGACCTCATACTTTTATATCTCATTACAAGTTGGATTTGGCCTCCAGGGGACGAGCATCTTTTGTTTCTATGGTGCTCAGGAATATCCTTCCTTAGGGCCACCCAGGATTCAAGTAGCTGGGGACTCGGTCCTATTTGTAATGAACGAATAAAGATTTACAACATCAGATAAAGAAGCTTCTGTCTTACCATAACATTCCATCTGTGTTGTAGATCTTTGTTCATTCATTACTTCCCACCCTCCTTCCCCCTGCCTGGACTCCTTTTGGACTTTAGGAACTCCTGGTTAGGGTATTTGTTCAGACAGAGTCTCCTACTATTTTTTCTATTACTACATCTATTATCTAAGGGTGGACAAACTCGATCTGGAGAAACTAGGACAGAGGCATTATGGGTAGGTCCCAGCTGAGAGTTTTTGGTTGGAGCGAGCTTGGAAACGGCCATATCGGTTCCAAGGACGGAACCAAGGTCATATTTGCAATGAATGAACAAAGAGCTACAACACAGATGGAACGTGGAACGTTATGGTAAGACATAACTTCTTTTTACCGAATATGACTTTGTATCAAAGCATGTATTTATTTGTCAGGCCCCAACGGCGAAGTAACGGGGAGTTGTCCTGGAGACATAAGAATTGGATCACGAGTGTTATAAATATCCAGGAAATTAATTTACCACTGTTAAACATAAAGGGTAGAAAAGCAATATTTAGCAAACATCAGAATAACTGTGGCTGGAAATAACTGCTGCACATACTTCTCAAATGTAATTTACTTTTGACTCCTGTTAGCTGTCTCAATTCCTCCTAAAACTGGTGACTTCAAGAGAAAAGGTGGCGAATAACACTAAAATAATGACATTGATTGCACCTTAAACATCGTATTAATCATTGACATAATAAGACAAATATTTTAAGTATTCCTGATTGCGTTACAATTTGCTGAGAGTAGAAGCCCAAGTGACAGCTACCTTTGTTGGCATATCTCTCAATTGTCCTGATAGGCTCTATTTTCTTCAAACCTTCCTAAAACATATGCATTTTTGGAGAAAATGTGGTGCATTATACTCATTTAATGCTAGTTACAGACTTTTATTTCAGAAAATGTATATTAATTTAATTTATCCTTCAACCATAAGAGTAATGTCAAATCTATTCAGCTGTCACTTTTGCTTGCAACTTTGAAATGAGTTTTTACACTGTGATACTGCAATCTCTTACAAAACCTGTACTGCTATTATTTATGGGCTGTATTTGCCATATGGCCTGGATCTGGTACCTGGAAAGGGTGTTGGGGCCAGGTCAAGCATGTGGTTTGTTTGTTTACTGGAACAGTGGGTTAATCGATAATGTATCTCCATCAGTCCAAGCCAAGAATCAACACAGATAAAAAGCATTTGCTAGCATGCAAATTTAAAGTAATATTTAAAACCTCAAAAAGGAACAGTTTCAGTAAGGTGCTGTTTGAAGGTGCGGTTTTGCAGAACTTGCTTTCATGGATGTGTTTCATCAATATTTCATTACTTAATTACGTTGCTGAATCGCCACCTTCTTAATACAATGAATATTTGGTACTTTTCCGTTATCGGGGCAACACTGTCAATGCGATTGTTCACTTATAATCCAGTTCCTTCACATGTCTGTACCACATATCTGAAAAATTGTTTTAATAATAAGTTTTAAAAAATAGAAGTTATTTTTAATTTTTACACACATCTTGTTAAGACATGTTAAGATAGTAGATTACAGCTGAACGATCACGTTGAACGTGCTGCCCTGATAAGTTACAAAGACAGAAAGTAAAAAATAAACATACATAAAATTTGGAAAACCTGTCTTTTTTTTCAATAGTCATAATATGCTTGCCTTTATAAGATAATATATTTGTACATACTAGCAATGGTTATTTCCATTGTCAGTGAAGCCTAGCTAAATCAGTACCTGAGGCTTAAAAAAAAAATGCTTAGTGCCGAACAGCTGTTCTGTGATTCTGATTGCATCTTTGTAGCTGCAAGATGCCAACTTAGTTTAATTACAGATTTGGATTAGGACTTTATGAAGAATATGTTTAATGGTATGCATATTATGGATAAATACATGTTTTAGTATGCATATTATGGAGAAATTGATTTGTTTTATTTTGTACTACTCTGTTATCAGTCAAACACTTTAAATGCAGTTGCTGACCTCCAAATCCATTGTCAAACCATGTCTTTTTGATGTTAATCTTAACAGGTGTGTGTAAAATAATTTAATGGACAATATTTAAAAAAAGAAGCTGTAACACACTTGTTAAGATTAACATCAAAAAGACATGGTTTGACACTGGATTCGGAGCTCCGCAACTGCATTTAAAGTATTGCCCCGATAACGGAAAAGTACCGAATATTCATGTCGACCACTAGCTAAATGTATAATTATTCATGAGTGTTCTGCGTTATCGCCGTAATCCCGAGTGTCAGGCAGGGTTTGGGCGGGGCTTGCTACTGCGCATCCAGAGGTTAACACACTTCAACAAAGCCATGGAGAGAAGGAAAATTTGATCTACGCATCTAGCAATACCTACTTATTCATACTTATTATTGGATGCACACGTCAGCCTGTTAATAGCCGGCTAGCTGTAGTTGCCCAAGAACAGAGCACTAGGTTTAATATGAATATTCTCTAACTGATTTAGGTATATTAGGAGGACTGGTACTTAGCAATAAAATGCTAACTAATTTTGTTTAAACTGACCATGACTTTATGAGTTTCAGGTCGGTGTTATATGGGATCTAGCGTGAGATAACAGAATTCTGTATAAATACGGGCATGCTCCCCCAGCTCCTGGAAGGATCAATGAATGATGGGTGCCAGATCCAAATATAGTAGGAGCACTATCCAGACAGTGAAACCATGTTTCTGCAACTACACAGATATGGATATGTTTGAGGGACAGGAAGGCCCCCTGTAACTACACAAGCCCAATCATCTTCATTGAGAAATAAACTAGTTAAAACATTCAGCTTATGAAAATCCAGATATCCATTATTTTATTTATTTATTTTGCTTTCTAGAGAGTGGTCTGTCTGTTTGTCAAGGTCTCTCTCTCTCTGCTGTGGGAGTTGTTTTTGTTTTTAGCTTCATTAGGACAAACCCATAATGTAACTGACATCAGGCTTTTCATAGCCTGAAACTTCTGAGAGAATAGCTGTATACTCTCTACATATGCCGGCAAGCCCAAAAAAGGGCAAAATATGTCTCTACTAACAGGATAGTCTGGCTGAAAATACCTGTGGAAATAAGTAAGGATCACTGTCCGTTTAGAGAAACAGCTTGCTGAAACACCTGTAACTCCTTAAGGGATAATATTCAAAATTATGCTTTCTCCCATCAATACACCTTTGAGGCATTAAAAAATAATGCAGACAGTCATTAATTATTTGTGTGCTGGCAAAGCTTTTTTTGCCTTCTGAAAGGCTGGCAAGATGTTCAAGGTAAGGTGAACTAGCCCTGAATCTCCAGATCTTGTTTTTAAGAACATGAAGCATTCTAGCATATCAAAGTTGACAGATGATCCAGCAGTCAACAAAGGAAACCCATAATCAAGAACTGTCAATGGTAGGTTTGCACTAAGTGATAACAGACAGGAAAGTTTATGGCATGTAGAAAGAGGTAGCCAAAATAATCTTAAATCTGTCAGACACATAATCATTACTCAAGTACCATCTACACAAAAATAAAATGAAACTGTGACCCGATACAGGCGAACTGATAATGCCAATACAATGCCCCGCACCCCTGCTAGTTACACATATTAACTCAGAGAAAGCTGTAAGTGGGAGGCTTGTAGCTATAGCAATCTTGAACTTAAAACATATTCACATTGTTCCCACTGCAGGTTTCACTGTTCCAATGACCATAAGTGCAGCCCTCCAAATTTAAAAAGATGCCCCCATAAATCAAGATGGGAAGCAAAGGCACAGCTCTCAACCAATCAGGGCCAAATCTCAAGAGAATCTGGGATGAATTGAGAAATAATCAGGAACACTTTTAAAATATTAGTACTATTAACGCGAAACATTGACAGACTAAAGCTGTGTGAATCAATATACATTTTATGAACTAAAAGAAGGCTATAATTCTAATAATGTATTATTTATTAAGCATAATTCACTACCTTTTTGTTTCCCCCAAAAGTCACCATCTTTAGGAAAGATTACGAGAGACAGAGATAAAATACGAGTCACAATCAGGGACAGTTGAGAGGTATGAACAGGGATTAAGCTGACAGTGCTGTGGAACCAGTTAGGTGTTTATGGCATTTCCCATCCATACATCTGCCACTCATTTTCCCATTTTTTAACGTGGAGTTGGGGCGTCACTACTATTCCAGAAATAATCTGCGACACTTGTAAAATATTAGTACTATTAACTAAAGGCGTTGACAGAACAAGAGAATGTGAATTAATACAATTTTCTGAAGTCTATAAAACTCTCATTATAGTCATTTATTACGTATAGTTCACCACTTTTTCAACAGTCAAAGTTCTATGAGGGGTTAAGAGGGACGGGGCTAAAATCTGTGTTAAAATGAAGGGCAGCTGAGAGGTACGACTTTGACAGTGACAATCATCGCGAGTCAGAGTTCACATACCTGCTCCAAATTCACTTGTCAAAATTCCTTTTTGTGTGTATGAACTAGTACCCTGCTGCTGACTGATTTACAACTAGAGGACAGATTGTGTCCGATTTCTCAAATTCAGAAATACTGAGACCCCCACCCTACTTCTCAACCTTAGTGCTAGAAATCTGAACAAAGTCTGGGAAAATACGACGGCCACCAGCCCAAAAATAGGGACAGATTTTTAAATATTCCTTTTATAACCTTAGAAAGTTATCAGAATAACAGGGTTTGTTAACATGCATTTTTCGAAAGGATTTGAAGTCTGAAATTCAAATGTATGTTATTATTTAGTGACTTCGATAACCAGAAAATCACAAATGTTCTGAGGAACAGACCAAAAATATGACGCAAAAATCTGGACAGTTGAGAGGCTTAACAATCGGACAGTGTTATGTTTTCATAAGGAAGCTTCTGACACATCGCGTCCGTAGACCGTTAACGCTCGAGCCTTTTATAACTTTTGCTGCGCATACACCTCTTATCTACACGCGTATGTACCGACATACAACTCCTACAGAAAAGAACTATATAACTGACTTACTAGAAAGCTGATTTTAACACTATTGCTCTAAATCATAGCAAATTAAAACGCCCTTTACTCGCATACACGTTCAACAAACCCTGCTCGGCTTTATTAACCAACGCCCCTACTGTACCTGCCCTTGTTGGTTAGGACTGGAGCCACAACCTAAGAATCGTTCCACTTTTTACATTGGTTTGGTTAGGTCTTCTGTGTACTGTTAATGTGCAATAATGAGAATTCCTACGCACTACTTTGACTCTTCATCCTATTTCTCGTCGACTTCCTTTATTTGTATTCTTGCATCTTTTTTAACAAGATGAGGCCATCAGCACAACTGTATGTTTTAGAGGGCGGACTGGGAATACCGATGTTGCAGTAAATGAACCAGACAAGCAGCACATATGTTTGTGATTTAGTCTAACCAGTACATTTGTAAGTCTGGGCAGTATGCCCAGACTCTGAAGTCTTTTCACTATACACTTGTCTCATCATTACCTTATCTCGTATAACATCGTCGAATTCTCTGAAGTAGTCTTTAATATCCGGGAAGTCATCTTGCATGGAGTCCAAGTGAAAGATAGGTGAGAGGCTGCCGTAATTAATCAGTGCCAAAGAAAAGATGCAGCAGTACAGAATCATGCTGATTTTAATAATTCACTGTTCCATGTAAAAATACGACTTAAAATCAGATGCCACTATGTAAAATAACTGTAATTAAAAACAATCCCAACTATTTCCTAGCCCCCAAGAAAAATCCCCACTAAAAATGTGTCCAGAAGAAACCAGGTAATTTTCTTGTAATCAAACTGCTAGATGGTT